>NW_027207652.1:0-160277 GCF_963455315.2 Globicephala melas | reverse complement strand
CAAAGGGTCTTCATTTGCTCACCGAACCTCTCCAATCCTATCACTGCTGCGTTTATGTCCCTGTACACATGCTTGATTCTCTTTCGGAGACATAGCAATCCATAGGTTTTAAGATACTTAAGAGTCAGGTACATTCTTAGGCGTTTAATATGCGGTGTTGAGTCCATTTCGTTGAGCAAGGAGTAGCTCTTGTCTATTCCATATTTGGCTTAAGGAACTTTATCTGTGCTCATTTCAATCTCTGGTTTTATGCAGCACCCCAACTCACCTTTACCCTTAAACAAGCATAAGTTGGTTTTCTAAATTTGAGACCCTGTTCTGTTCTGTAATTCAGTTCCTGTGTAGCCAAGTTTACATTCCGTGTATTACTGATATCTTATGATGTTTCTTTTTCTGTGTGACTTATTTCAGTTAGAATCATCGTACCTGAATCCACTCATTGTGCTGCTACGGGCCTGATGGCATAGATTTCACTGCTGAGTGATACTGCATTGTACGTAAGTACCACAAGTTCTTTATCCATTTTTCACTTTCTGTGATATTGAACTTGTACGGTAAACGAGGTTCTTGTAAACAGAGGCGTCCCAAACATTGGGGTGGCTGTGTCTTTTTGATTTTAATTTCCCTAAGCTATAGGACCATAAGTGGAAGTGCCCTAGGCTCTGTTGCTTTGTTTTTTAGATGTTTCAGGAAACACCATACACTTCTCCCGAGTGTCTGTTGGCAGTTTACATCCCGCCCATCAGCATAACAAGGCTCCCAGTTCTCCATGGCCTGTCCTGCCTTTCTGGATTTTACACTTTTTTCAGATGGCCCTTTTGACCGGGGGGAAGTGAGACTTCATTGTAGTGCAGATTTCCTTTGCAAGCTTGCTTGGTTGGCCAAAAAGGGCGTATGCGTTCTTTCCTGAATATATTCAGGAAAAAACGCATACGCCCTTTTTGGCCAAGTGCATCATTGTGGACGTTCTGCCTCTTTTCCTATGCTTTCAATGCAATTCCAGTCTACCTCCTGAAATCGGTTTCCTGCAATTCTGCCCCGCTTTCAAGTCCTCTTGGCAGCCTTACTTCAGTATATTTTTGGACGATAGTTGTCATTTATAACTCTGCAGGTTTGTGAATTACAGTGCCCCTGAGCTCCTTTCTTCAACTCGTTTTCTTGTGAGCTGGCCGCAACACCGCAGGATGGCTTCAGGCCCTAATCTGGTTCCGGCACGGCACGCTGAGCCTTTGGTTATTTCCTCTTCCTGGTGGGAAATGAGAGTTAAATTTGCCCGTCCAGACACCTCCAGCTAGTCTCTCATTGGTTCTCGCTATTCCTGTTCATCTTCCGCAGAAATTGCAAACTGGGCCAAACAGGAGGTTAAAGGGACTGACTCTCCAAGTCGGGAGAGTGTTAGTAAAGCGTCTGGAATGTTGCACCCGAGTACCAGGGTACGAAAACTGAGACATATTTGAACACGTCTCCCGATCACATGGTTGATCATACTCTAGGTTCCACATGCATGTTTTAGCTGAAGGAAGAATACCTTAAACCTGGGTAGTTGAAACCCGTGGAATGGGTACCATGCAATATGACTTCAAAGGGTCTTCATTTGCTCACCGAACCTCTCCAATCCTATCACTGCTGCGTTTATGTCCCTGTACACATGCTTGATTCTCTTTCGGAGACATAGCAATCCATCGGTTTTAAGATACTTAAGAGTCAGGTACATTCTTAGGCGTTTAATATGCGGTGTTGAGTCCATTTCGTTGAGCAAGGAGTAGCTCTTGTCTATTCCATATTTGGCTTAAGGAACTTTATCTGTGCTCATTTCAATCTCTGGTTTTATGCAGCACCCCAACTCACCTTTACCCTTAAACAAGCATAAGTTGGTTTTCTAAATTTGAGACCCTGTTCTGTTCTGTAATTCAGTTCCTGTGTAGCCAAGTTTACATTCCGTGTATTACTGATATCTTATGATGTTTCTTTTTCTGTGTGACTTATTTCAGTTAGAATCATCGTACCTGAATCCACTCATTGTGCTGCTACGGGCCTGATGACATAGATTTCACTGCTGAGTGATACTGCATTGTACGTAAGTACCACAAGTTCTTTATCCATTTTTCACTTTCTGTGATATTGAACTTGTACGGTAAACGAGGTTCTTGTAAACAGAGGCGTCCCAAACTTTGGGGTGGCTGTGTCTTTTTGATTTTAATTTCCCTAAGCTATAGGACCATAAGTGGAAGTGGCCTAGGCTCTGTTGCTTTGTTTTTTAGATGTTTCAGGAAACACCATACACTTCTCCCGAGTGTCTGTTGGCAGTTTACATCCCGCCCATCAGCATAACAAGGCTCCCAGTTCTCCATGGCCTGTCCTGCCTTTCTGGATTTTACACTTTTTTCAGATGGCCCTTTTGACCGGGGGGAAGTGAGACTTCATTGTAGTGCAGATTTCCTTTGCAAGCTTGCTTGGTTGGCCAAAAAGGGCGTATGCGTTCTTTCCTGAATATATTCAGGAAAAAACGCATACGCCCTTTTTGGCCAAGTGCATCATTGTGGACGTTCTGCCTCTTTTCCTATGCTTTCAATGCAATTCCAGTCTACCTCCTGAAATCGGTTTCCTGCAATTCTGCCCCGCTTTCAAGTCCTCTTGGCAGCCTTACTTCAGTATATTTTTGGACGATAGTTGTCATTTATAACTCTGCAGGTTTGTGAATTACAGTGCCCCTGAGCTCCTTTCTTCAACTCGTTTTCTTGTGAGCTGGCCGCAACACCGCAGGATGGCTTCAGGCCCTAATCTGGTTCCGGCACGGCACGCTGAGCCTTTGGTTATTTCCTCTTCCTGGTGGGAAATGAGAGTTAAATTTGCCCGTCCAGACACCTCCAGCTAGTCTCTCATTGGTTCTCGCTATTCCTGTTCATCTTCCGCAGAAATTGCAAACTGGGCCAAACAGGAGGTTAAAGGGACTGACTCTCCAAGTCGGGAGAGTGTTAGTAAAGCGTCTGGAATGTTGCACCCGAGTACCAGGGTACGAAAACTGAGACATATTTGAACACGTCTCCCGATCACATGGTTGATCATACTCTAGGTTCCACATGCATGTTTTAGCTGAAGGAAGAATACCTTAAACCTGGGTAGTTGAAACCCGTGGAATGGGTACCATGCAATATGACTTCAAAGGGTCTTCATTTGCTCACCGAACCTCTCCAATCCTATCACTGCTGCGTTTATGTCCCTGTACACATGCTTGATTCTCTTTCGGAGACATAGCAATCCATCGGTTTTAAGATACTTAAGAGTCAGGTACATTCTTAGGCGTTTAATATGCGGTGTTGAGTCCATTTCGTTGAGCAAGGAGTAGCTCTTGTCTATTCCATATTTGGCTTAAGGAACTTTATCTGTGCTCATTTCAATCTCTGGTTTTATGCAGCACCCCAACTCACCTTTACCCTTAAACAAGCATAAGTTGGTTTTCTAAATTTGAGACCCTGTTCTGTTCTGTAATTCAGTTCCTGTGTAGCCAAGTTTACATTCCGTGTATTACTGATATCTTATGATGTTTCTTTTTCTGTGTGACTTATTTCAGTTAGAATCATCGTACCTGAATCCACTCATTGTGCTGCTACGGGCCTGATGACATAGATTTCACTGCTGAGTGATACTGCATTGTACGTAAGTACCACAAGTTCTTTATCCATTTTTCACTTTCTGTGATATTGAACTTGTACGGTAAACGAGGTTCTTGTAAACAGAGGCATCCCAAACTTTGGGGTGGCTGTGTCTTTTTGATTTTAATTTCCCTAAGCTATAGGACCATAAGTGGAAGTGGCCTAGGCTCTGTTGCTTTGTTTTTTAGATGTTTCAGGAAACACCATACACTTCTCCCGAGTGTCTGTTGGCAGTTTACATCCCGCCCATCAGCATAACAAGGCTCCCAGTTCTCCATGGCCTGTCCTGCCTTTCTGGATTTTACACTTTTTTCAGATGGCCCTTTTGACCGGGGGGAAGTGAGACTTCATTGTAGTGCAGATTTCCTTTGCAAGCTTGCTTGGTTGGCCAAAAAGGGCGTATGCGTTTTTTCCTGAATATATTCAGGAAAAAACGCATACGCCCTTTTTGGCCAAGTGCATCATTGTGGACGTTCTGCCTCTTTTCCTATGCTTTCAATGCAATTCCAGTCTACCTCCTGAAATCGGTTTCCTGCAATTCTGCCCCGCTTTCAAGTCCTCTTGGCAGCCTTACTTCAGTATATTTTTGGACGATAGTTGTCATTTATAACTCTGCAGGTTTGTGAATTACAGTGCCCCTGAGCTCCTTTCTTCAACTCGTTTTCTTGTGAGCTGGCCGCAACACTGCAGGATGGCTTCAGGCCCTAATCTGGTTCCGGCACGGCACGCTGAGCCTTTGGTTATTTCCTCTTCCTGGTGGGAAATGAGAGTTAAATTTGCCCGTCCAGACACCTCCAGCTAGTCTCTCATTGGTTCTCGCTATTCCTGTTCATCTTCCGCAGAAATTGCAAACTGGGCCAAACAGGAGGTTAAAGGGACTGACTCTCCAAGTCGGGAGAGTGTTAGTAAAGCGTCTGGAATGTTGCACCCGAGTACCAGGGTACGAAAACTGAGACATATTTGAACACGTCTCCCGATCACATGGTTGATCATACTCTAGGTTCCACATGCATGTTTTAGCTGAAGGAAGAATACCTTAAACCTGGGTAGTTGAAACCCGTGGAATGGGTACCATGCAATATGACTTCAAAGGGTCTTCATTTGCTCACCGAACCTCTCCAATCCTATCACTGCTGCGTTTATGTCCCTGTACACATGCTTGATTCTCTTTCGGAGACATAGCAATCCATAGGTTTTAAGATACTTAAGAGTCAGGTACATTCTTAGGCGTTTAATATGCGGTGTTGAGTCCATTTCGTTGAGCAAGGAGTAGCTCTTGTCTATTCCATATTTGGCTTAAGGAACTTTATCTGTGCTCATTTCAATCTCTGGTTTTATGCAGCACCCCAACTCACCTTTACCCTTAAACAAGCATAAGTTGGTTTTCTAAATTTGAGACCCTGTTCTGTTCTGTAATTCAGTTCCTGTGTAGCCAAGTTGACATTCCGTGTATTACTGATATCGTATGATGTTTCTTTTTCTGTGTGACTTATCTCAGTTAGAATCATCGTACCTGAATCCACTCATTGTGCTGCTACGGGCCTGATGACATAGATTTCACTGCTGAGTGATACTGCATTGTACGTAAGTACCACAAGTTCTTTATCCATTTTTCACTTTCTGTGATATTGAACTTGTACGGTAAACGAGGTTCTTGTAAACAGAGGCGTCCCAAACATTGGGGTGGCTGTATCTTTTTGATTTTAATTTCCCTAAGCTATAGGACCATAAGTGGAAGTGGCCTAGGCTCTGTTGCTTTGTTTTTTAGATGTTTCAGGAAACACCATACACTTCTCCCGAGTGTCTGTTGGCAATTTACATCCCGCCCATCAGCATAACAAGGCTCCCAGTTCTCCATGGCCTGTCCTGCCTTTCTGGATTTTACACTTTTTTCAGATGGCCCTTTTGACCGGGGGGAAGTGAGACTTCATTGTAGTGCAGATTTCCTTTGCAAGCTTGCTTGGTTGGCCAAAAAGGGCGTATGCGTTTTTTCCTGAATATATTCAGGAAAAAACGCATACGCCCTTTTTGGTCAAGTGCATCATTGTGGACGTTCTGCCTCTTTTCCTATGCTTTCAATGCAATTCCAGTCTACCTCCTGAAATCGGTTTCCTGCAATTCTGCCCCGCTTTCAAGTCCTCTTGGCAGCCTTACTTCAGTATATTTTTGGACGATAGTTGTCATTTATAACTCTGCAGGTTTGTGAATTACAGTGCCCCTGAGCTCCTTTCTTCAACTCGTTTTCTTGTGAGCTGGCCGCAACACTGCAGGATGGCTTCAGGCCCTAATCTGGTTCCGGCACGGCACGCTGAGCCTTTGGTTCTTTCCTCTTCCTGGTGGGAAATGGGAGTTAAATTTGCCGGTCCAGACACCTCCAGCTAGTCTCTCATTGGTTCTCGCTATTCCTGTTCATCTTCCGCAGAAATTGCAAACTGGGCCAAACAGGAGGTTAAAGGGACTGACTCTCCAAGTCGGGAGAGTGTCAGTAAAGCGTCTGGAATGTTGCACCCGAGTACCAGGGTACGAAAACTGAGACATATTTGAACACGTCTCCCGATCACATGGTTGATCATACTCTAGGTTCCACATGCATGTTTTAGCTGAAGGAAGAATACCTTAAACCTGGGTAGTTGAAACCCGTGGAATGGGTACCATGCAATATGACTTCAAAGGCTCTTCATTTGCTCACCGAACCTCTCCAATCCTATCACTGCTGCGTTTATGTCCCTGTACACATGCTTGATTCTCTTTCGGAGACATAGCAATCCATAGGTTTTAAGATACTTAAGAGTCAGGTACATTCTTAAGCGTTTAATATGCGGTGTTGAGTCCATTTCGTTGAGCAAGGAGTAGCTCTTGTCTATTCCATATTTGGCTTAAGGAACTTTATCTGTGCTCATTTCAATCTCTGGTTTTATGCAGCACCCCAACTCACCTTTACCCTTAAACAAGCATAAGTTGGTTTTCTAAATTTGAGACCCTGTTCTGTTCTGTAATTCAGTTCCTGTGTAGCCAAGTTGACATTCCGTGTATTACTGATATCTTATGATGTTTCTTTTTCTGTGTGACTTATTTCAGTTAGAATCATCGTACCTGAATCCACTCATTGTGCTGCTACGGGCCTGATGACATAGATTTCACTGCTGAGTGATACTGCATTGTACGTAAGTACCACAAGTTCTTTATCCATTTTTCACTTTCTGTGATATTGAACTTGTACGGTAAACGAGGTTCTTGTAAACAGAGGCGTCCCAAACATTGGGGTGGCTGTATCTTTTTGATTTTAATTTCCCTAAGCTATAGGACCATAAGTGGAAGTGCCCTAGGCTCTGTTGCTTTGTTTTTTAGATGTTTCAGGAAACACCATACACTTCTCCCGAGTGTCTGTTGGCAATTTACATTCCGCCCATCAGCATAACAAGGCTCCCAGTTCTCCATGGCCTGTCCTGCCTTTCTGGATTTTACACTTTTTTCAGATGGCCCTTTTGACCGGGGGGAAGTGAGACTTCATTGTAGTGCAGATTTCCTTTGCAAGCTTGCTTGGTTGGCCAAAAAGGGCGTATGCGTTTTTTCCTGAATATATTCAGGAAAAAACGCATACGCCCTTTTTGGCCAAGTGCATCATTGTGGACGTTCTGCCTCTTTTCCTATGCTTTCAATGCAATTCCAGTCTACCTCCTGAAATCGGTTTCCTGCAATTCTGCCCCGCTTTCAAGTCCTCTTGGCAGCCTTACTTCAGTATATTTTTGGACGATAGTTGTCATTTATAACTCTGCAGGTTTGTGAATTACAGTGCCCCTGAGCTCCTTTCTTCAACTCGTTTTCTTGTGAGCTGGCCGCAACACCGCAGGATGGCTTCAGGCCCTAATCTGGTTCCGGCACGGCACGCTGAGCCTTTGGTTATTTCCTCTTCCTGGTGGGAAATGAGAGTTAAATTTGCCCGTCCAGACACCTCCAGCTAGTCTCTCATTGGTTCTCGCTATTCCTGTTCATCTTCCGCAGAAATTGCAAACTGGGCCAAACAGGAGGTTAAAGGGACTGACTCTCCAAGTCGGGAGAGTGTTAGTAAAGCGTCTGGAATGTTGCACCCGAGTACCAGGGTACGAAAACTGAGACATATTTGAACACGTCTCCCGATCACATGGTTGATCATACTCTAGGTTCCACATGCATGTTTTAGCTGAAGGAAGAATACCTTAAACCTGGGTAGTTGAAACCCGTGGAATGGGTACCATGCAATATGACTTCAAAGGGTCTTCATTTGCTCACCGAACCTCTCCAATCCTATCACTGCTGCGTTTATGTCCCTGTACACATGCTTGATTCTCTTTCGGAGACATAGCAATCCATAGGTTTTAAGATACTTAAGAGTCAGGTACATTCTTAGGCGTTTAATATGCGGTGTTGAGTCCATTTCGTTGAGCAAGGAGTAGCTCTTGTCTATTCCATATTTGGCTTAAGGAACTTTATCTGTGCTCATTTCAATCTCTGGTTTTATGCAGCACCCCAACTCACCTTTACCCTTAAACAAGCATAAGTTGGTTTTCTAAATTTGAGACCCTGTTCTGTTCTGTAATTCAGTTCCTGTGTAGCCAAGTTGACATTCCGTGTATTACTGATATCGTATGATGTTTCTTTTTCTGTGTGACTTATTTCAGTTAGAATCATCGTACCTGAATCCACTCATTGTGCTGCTACGGGCCTGATGGCATAGATTTCACTGCTGAGTGATACTGCATTGTACGTAAGTACCACAAGTTCTTTATCCATTTTTCACTTTCTGTGATATTGAACTTGTACGGTAAACGAGGTTCTTGTAAACAGAGGCGTCCCAAACATTGGGGTGGCTGTGTCTTTTTGATTTTAATTTCCCTAAGCTATAGGACCATAAGTGGAAGTGCCCTAGGCTCTGTTGCTTTGTTTTTTAGATGTTTCAGGAAACACCATACACTTCTCCCGAGTGTCTGTTGGCAGTTTACATCCCGCCCATCAGCATAACAAGGCTCCCAGTTCTCCATGGCCTGTCCTGCCTTTCTGGATTTTACACTTTTTTCAGATGGCCCTTTTGACCGGGGGGAAGTGAGACTTCATTGTAGTGCAGATTTCCTTTGCAAGCTTGCTTGGTTGGCCAAAAAGGGCGTATGCGTTCTTTCCTGAATATATTCAGGAAAAAACGCATATGCCCTTTTTGGCCAAGTGCATCATTGTGGACGTTCTGCCTCTTTTCCTATGCTTTCAATGCAATTCCAGTCTACCTCCTGAAATCGGTTTCCTGCAATTCTGCCCCGCTTTCAAGTCCTCTTGGCAGCCTTACTTCAGTATATTTTTGGACGATAGTTGTCATTTATAACTCTGCAGGTTTGTGAATTACAGTGCCCCTGAGCTCCTTTCTTCAACTCGTTTTCTTGTGAGCTGGCCGCAACACCGCAGGATGGCTTCAGGCCCTAATCTGGTTCCGGCACGGCACGCTGAGCCTTTGGTTATTTCCTCTTCCTGGTGGGAAATGAGAGTTAAATTTGCCCGTCCAGACACCTCCAGCTAGTCTCTCATTGGTTCTCGCTATTCCTGTTCATCTTCCGCAGAAATTGCAAACTGGGCCAAACAGGAGGTTAAAGGGACTGACTCTCCAAGTCGGGAGAGTGTTAGTAAAGCGTCTGGAATGTTGCACCCGAGTACCAGGGTACGAAAACTGAGACATATTTGAACACGTCTCCCGATCACATGGTTGATCATACTCTAGGTTCCACATGCATGTTTTAGCTGAAGGAAGAATACCTTAAACCTGGGTAGTTGAAACCCGTGGAATGGGTACCATGCAATATGACTTCAAAGGGTCTTCATTTGCTCACCGAACCTCTCCAATCCTATCACTGCTGCGTTTATGTCCCTGTACACATGCTTGATTCTCTTTTGGAGACATAGCAATCCATAGGTTTTAAGATACTTAAGAGTCAGGTACATTCTTAGGCGTTTAATATGCGGTGTTGAGTCCATTTCGTTGAGCAAGGAGTAGCTCTTGTCTATTCCATATTTGGCTTAAGGAACTTTATCTGTGCTCATTTCAATCTCTGGTTTTATGCAGCACCCCAACTCACCTTTACCCTTAAACAAGCATAAGTTGGTTTTCTAAATTTGAGACCCTGTTCTGTTCTGTAATTCAGTTCCTGTGTAGCCAAGTTGACATTCCGTGTATTACTGATATCTTATGATGTTTCTTTTTCTGTGTGACTTATTTCAGTTAGAATCATCGTACCTGAATCCACTCATTGTGCTGCTACGGGCCTGATGACATAGATTTCACTGCTGAGTGATACTGCATTGTACGTAAGTACCACAAGTTCTTTATCCATTTTTCACTTTCTGTGATATTGAACTTGTACGGTAAACGAGGTTCTTGTAAACAGAGGCGTCCCAAACATTGGGGTGGCTGTGTCTTTTTGATTTTAATTTCCCTAAGCTATAGGACCATAAGTGGAAGTGCCCTAGGCTCTGTTGCTTTGTTTTTTAGATGTTTCAGGAAACACCATACACTTCTCCCGAGTGTCTGTTGGCAGTTTACATCCCGCCCATCAGCATAACAAGGCTCCCAGTTCTCCATGGCCTGTCCTGCCTTTCTGGATTTTACACTTTTTTCAGATGGCCCTTTTGACCGGCGGGAAGTGAGACTTCATTGTAGTGCAGATTTCCTTTGCAAGCTTGCTTGGTTGGCCAAAAAGGGCGTATGCGTTTTTTCCTGAATATATTCAGGAAAAAACGCATACGCCCTTTTTGGCCAAGTGCATCATTGTGGACGTTCTGCCTCTTTTCCTATGCTTTCAATGCAATTCCAGTCTACCTCCTGAAATCGGTTTCCTGCAATTCTGCCCCGCTTTCAAGTCCTCTTGGCAGCCTTACTTCAGTATATTTTTGGACGATAGTTGTCATTTATAACTCTGCAGGTTTGTGAATTACAGTGCCCCTGAGCTCCTTTCTTCAACTCGTTTTCTTGTGAGCTGGCCGCAACACCGCAGGATGGCTTCAGGCCCTAATCTGGTTCTGGCACGGCACGCTGAGCCTTTGGTTATTTCCTCTTCCTGGTGGGAAATGAGAGTTAAATTTGCCCGTCCAGACACCTCCAGCTAGTCTCTCATTGGTTCTCGCTATTCCTGTTCATCTTCCGCCGAAATTGCAAACTGGGCCAAACAGGAGGTTAAAGGGACTGACTCTCCAAGTCGGGAGAGTGTTAGTAAAGCGTCTGAAATGTTGCACCCGAGTACCAGGGTACGAAAACTGAGACATATTTGAACACGTCTCCCGATCACATGGTTGATCATACTCTAGGTTCCACATGCATGTTTTAGCTGAAGGAAGAATACCTTAAACCTGGGTAGTTGAAACCCGTGGAATGGGTACCATGCAATATGACTTCAAAGGGTCTTCATTTGCTCACCGAACCTCTCCAATCCTATCACTGCTGCGTTTATGTCCCTGTACACATGCTTGATTCTCTTTCGGAGACATAGCAATCCATAGGTTTTAAGATACTTAAGAGTCAGGTACATTCTTAGGCGTTTAATATGCGGTGTTGAGTCCATTTCGTTGAGCAAGGAGTAGCTCTTGTCTATTCCATATTTGGCTTAAGGAACTTTATCTGTGCTCATTTCAATCTCTGGTTTTATGCAGCACCCCAACTCACCTTTACCCTTAAACAAGCATAAGTTGGTTTTCTAAATTTGAGACCCTGTTCTGTTCTGTAATTCAGTTCCTGTGTAGCCAAGTTGACATTCCGTGTATTACTGATATCGTATGATGTTTCTTTTTCTGTGTGACTTATTTCAGTTAGAATCATCGTACCTGAATCCACTCATTGTGCTGCTACGGGCCTGATGACATAGATTTCACTGCTGAGTGATACTGCATTGTACGTAAGTACCACAAGTTCTTTATCCATTTTTCACTTTCTGTGATATTGAACTTGTACGGTAAACGAGGTTCTTGTAAACAGAGGCGTCCCAAACATTGGGGTGGCTGTGTCTTTTTGATTTTAATTTCCCTAAGCTATAGGACCATAAGTGGAAGTGCCCTAGGCTCTGTTGCTTTGTTTTTTAGATGTTTCAGGAAACACCATACACTTCTCCCGAGTGTCTGTTGGCAGTTTACATCCCGCCCATCAGCATAACAAGGCTCCCAGTTCTCCATGGCCTGTCCTGCCTTTCTGGATTTTACACTTTTTTCAGATGGCCCTTTTGACCGGGGGGAAGTGAGACTTCATTGTAGTGCAGATTTCCTTTGCAAGCTTGCTTGGTTGGCCAAAAAGGGCGTATGCGTTCTTTCCTGAATATATTCAGGAAAAAACGCATATGCCCTTTTTGGCCAAGTGCATCATTGTGGACGTTCTGCCTCTTTTCCTATGCTTTCAATGCAATTCCAGTCTACCTCCTGAAATCGGTTTCCTGCAATTCTGCCCCGCTTTCAAGTCCTCTTGGCAGCCTTACTTCAGTATATTTTTGGACGATAGTTGTCATTTATAACTCTGCAGGTTTGTGAATTACAGTGCCCCTGAGCTCCTTTCTTCAACTCGTTTTCTTGTGAGCTGGCCGCAACACCGCAGGATGGCTTCAGGCCCTAATCTGGTTCCGGCACGGCACGCTGAGCCTTTGGTTATTTCCTCTTCCTGGTGGGAAATGAGAGTTAAATTTGCCCGTCCAGACACCTCCAGCTAGTCTCTCATTGGTTCTCGCTATTCCTGTTCATCTTCCGCAGAAATTGCAAACTGGGCCAAACAGGAGGTTAAAGGGACTGACTCTCCAAGTCGGGAGAGTGTTAGTAAAGCGTCTGGAATGTTGCACCCGAGTACCAGGGTACGAAAACTGAGACATATTTGAACACGTCTCCCGATCACATGGTTGATCATACTCTAGGTTCCACATGCATGTTTTAGCTGAAGGAAGAATACCTTAAACCTGGGTAGTTGAAACCCGTGGAATGGGTACCATGCAATATGACTTCAAAGGGTCTTCATTTGCTCACCGAACCTCTCCAATCCTATCACTGCTGCGTTTATGTCCCTGTACACATGCTTGATTCTCTTTCGGAGACATAGAAATCCATAGGTTTTAAGATACTTAAGAGTCAGGTACATTCTTAGGCGTTTAATATGCGGTGTTGAGTCCATTTCGTTGAGCAAGGAGTAGCTCTTGTCTATTCCATATTTGGCTTAAGGAACTTTATCTGTGCTCATTTCAATCTCTGGTTTTATGCAGCACCCCAACTCACCTTTACCCTTAAACAAGCATAAGTTGGTTTTCTAAATTTGAGACCCTGTTCTGTTCTGTAATTCAGTTCCTGTGTAGCCAAGTTGACATTCCGTGTATTACTGATATCTTATGATGTTTCTTTTTCTGTGTGACTTATTTCAGTTAGAATCATCGTACCTGAATCCACTCATTGTGCTGCTACGGGCCTGATGACATAGATTTCACTGCTGAGTGATACTGCATTGTACGTAAGTACCACAAGTTCTTTATCCATTTTTCACTTTCTGTGATATTGAACTTGTACGGTAAACGAGGTTCTTGTAAACAGAGGCGTCCCAAACATTGGGGTGGCTGTGTCTTTTTGATTTTAATTTCCCTAAGCTATAGGACCATAAGTGGAAGTGCCCTAGGCTCTGTTGCTTTGTTTTTTAGATGTTTCAGGAAACACCATACACTTCTCCCGAGTGTCTGTTGGCAGTTTACATCCCGCCCATCAGCATAACAAGGCTCCCAGTTCTCCATGGCCTGTCCTGCCTTTCTGGATTTTACACTTTTTTCAGATGGCCCTTTTGACCGGGGGGAAGTGAGACTTCATTGTAGTGCAGATTTCCTTTGCAAGCTTGCTTGGTTGGCCAAAAAGGGCGTATGCGTTCTTTCCTGAATATATTCAGGAAAAAACGCATACGCCCTTTTTGGCCAAGTGCATCATTGTGGACGTTCTGCCTCTTTTCCTATGCTTTCAATGCAATTCCAGTCTACCTCCTGAAATCGGTTTCCTGCAATTCTGCCCCGCTTTCAAGTCCTCTTGGCAGCCTTACTTCAGTATATTTTTGGACGATAGTTGTCATTTATAACTCTGCAGGTTTGTGAATTACAGTGCCCCTGAGCTCCTTTCTTCAACTCGTTTTCTTGTGAGCTGGCCGCAACACCGCAGGATGGCTTCAGGCCCTAATCTGGTTCCGGCACGGCACGCTGAGCCTTTGGTTATTTCCTCTTCCTGGTGGGAAATGAGAGTTAAATTTGCCCGTCCAGACACCTCCAGCTAGTCTCTCATTGGTTCTCGCTATTCCTGTTCATCTTCCGCAGAAATTGCAAACTGGGCCAAACAGGAGGTTAAAGGGACTGACTCTCCAAGTCGGGAGAGTGTTAGTAAAGCGTCTGGAATGTTGCACCCGAGTACCAGGGTACGAAAACTGAGACATATTTGAACACGTCTCCCGATCACATGGTTGATCATACTCTAGGTTCCACATGCATGTTTTAGCTGAAGGAAGAATACCTTAAACCTGGGTAGTTGAAACCCGTGGAATGGGTACCATGCAATATGACTTCAAAGGGTCTTCATTTGCTCACCGAACCTCTCCAATCCTATCACTGCTGCGTTTATGTCCCTGTACACATGCTTGATTCTCTTTCGGAGACATAGCAATCCATAGGTTTTAAGATACTTAAGAGTCAGGTACATTCTTAGGCGTTTAATATGCGGTGTTGAGTCCATTTCGTTGAGCAAGGAGTAGCTCTTGTCTATTCCATATTTGGCTTAAGGAACTTTATCTGTGCTCATTTCAATCTCTGGTTTTATGCAGCACCCCAACTCACCTTTACCCTTAAACAAGCATAAGTTGGTTTTCTAAATTTGAGACCCTGTTCTGTTCTGTAATTCAGTTCCTGTGTAGCCAAGTTGACATTCCGTGTATTACTGATATCTTATGATGTTTCTTTTTCTGTGTGACTTATTTCAGTTAGAATCATCGTACCTGAATCCACTCATTGTGCTGCTACGGGCCTGATGACATAGATTTCACTGCTGAGTGATACTGCATTGTACGTAAGTACCACAAGTTCTTTATCCATTTTTCACTTTCTGTGATATTGAACTTGTACGGTAAACGAGGTTCTTGTAAACAGAGGCGTCCCAAACTTTGGGGTGGCTGTGTCTTTTTGATTTTAATTTCCCTAAGCTATAGGACCATAAGTGGAAGTGGTCTAGGCTCTGTTGCTTTGTTTTTTAGATGTTTCAGGAAACACCATACACTTCTCCCGAGTGTCTGTTGGCAGTTTACATCCCGCCCATCAGCATAACAAGGCTCCCAGTTCTCCATGGCCTGTCCTGCCTTTCTGGATTTTACACTTTTTTCAGATGGCCCTTTTGACCGGGGGGAAGTGAGACTTCATTGTAGTGCAGATTTCCTTTGCAAGCCTGCTTGGTTGGCCAAAAAGGGCGTATGCGTTCTTTCCTGAATATATTCAGGGAAAAACGCATACGCCCTTTTTGGCCAAGTGCATCATTGTGGACGTTCTGCCTCTTTTCCTATGCTTTCAATGCAATTCCAGTCTACCTCCTGAAATCGGTTTCCTGCAATTCTGCCCCGCTTTCAAGTCCTCTTGGCAGCCTTACTTCAGTATATTTTTGGACGATAGTTGTCATTTATAACTCTGCAGGTTTGTGAATTACAGTGCCCCTGAGCTCCTTTCTTCAACTCGTTTTCTTGTGAGCTGGCCGCAACACCGCAGGATGGCTTCAGGCCCTAATCTGGTTCCGGCACGGCACGCTGAGCCTTTGGTTATTTCCTCTTCCTGGTGGGAAATGAGAGTTAAATTTGCCCGTCCAGACACCTCCAGCTAGTCTCTCATTGGTTCTCGCTATTCCTGTTCATCTTCCGCAGAAATTGCAAACTGGGCCAAACAGGAGGTTAAAGGGACTGACTCTCCAAGTCGGGAGAGTGTTAGTAAAGCGTCTGGAATGTTGCACCCGAGTACCAGGGTACGAAAACTGAGACATATTTGAACACGTCTCCCGATCACATGGTTGATCATAATCTAGGTTACACATGCATGTTTTAGCTGAAGGAAGAATACCTTAAACCTGGGTAGTTGAAACCCGTGGAATGGGTACCATGCAATATGACTTCAAAGGGTCTTCATTTGCTCACCGAACCTCTCCAATCCTATCACTGCTGCGTTTATGTCCCTGTACACATGCTTGATTCTCTTTCGGAGACATAGCAATCCATAGGTTTTAAGATACTTAAGAGTCAGGTACATTCTTAGGCGTTTAATATGCGGTGTTGAGTCCATTTCGTTGAGCAAGGAGTAGCTCTTGTCTATTCCATATTTGGCTTAAGGAACTTTATCTGTGCTCATTTCAATCTCTGGTTTTATGCAGCACCCCAACTCACCTTTACCCTTAAACAAGCATAAGTTGGTTTTCTAAATTTGAGACCCTGTTCTGTTCTGTAATTCAGTTCCTGTGTAGCCAAGTTGACATTCCGTGTATTACTGATATCTTATGATGTTTCTTTTTCTGTGTGACTTATTTCAGTTAGAATCATCGTACCTGAATCCACTCATTGTGCTGCTACGGGCCTGATGACATAGATTTCACTGCTGAGTGATACTGCATTGTACGTAAGTAGCACAAGTTCTTTATCAATTTTTCACTTTCTGTGATATTGAACTTGTACGGTAAACGAGGTTCTTGTAAACAGAGGCGTCCCAAACTTTGGGGTGGCTGTGTCTTTTTGATTTTAATTTCCCTAAGCTATAGGACCATAAGTGGAAGTGGCCTAGGCTCTGTTGCTTTGTTTTTTAGATGTTTCAGGAAACACCATACACTTCTCCCGAGTGTCTGTTGGCAGTTTACATCCCGCCCATCAGCATAACAAGGCTCCCAGTTCTCCATGGCCTGTCCTGCCTTTCTGGATTTTACACTTTTTTCAGATGGCCCTTTTGACCGGGGGGAAGTGAGACTTCATTGTAGTGCAGATTTCCTTTGCAAGCTTGCTTGGTTGGCCAAAAAGGGCGTATGCGTTTTTTCCTGAATATATTCAGGAAAAAACGCATACGCCCTTTTTGGCCAAGTGCATCATTGTGGACGTTCTGCCTCTTTTCCTATGCTTTCAATGCAATTCCAGTCTACCTCCTGAAATCGGTTTCCTGCAATTCTGCCCCGCTTTCAAGTCCTCTTGGCAGCCTTACTTCAGTATATTTTTGGACGATAGTTGTCATTTATAACTCTGCAGGTTTGTGAATTACAGTGCCCCTGAGCTCCTTTCTTCAACTCGTTTTCTTGTGAGCTGGCCGCAACACCGCAGGATGGCTTCAGGCCCTAATCTGGTTCCGGCACGGCACGCTGAGCCTTTGGTTATTTCCTCTTCCTGGTGGGAAATGAGAGTTAAATTTGCCCGTCCAGACACCTCCAGCTAGTCTCTCATTGGTTCTCGCTATTCCTGTTCATCTTCCGCAGAAATTGCAAACTGGGCCAAACAGGAGGTTAAAGGCGCTGACTCTCCAAGTGGGGAGAGTGTTAGTAAAGCGTCTGGAATGTTGCACCCGAGTACCAGGGTACGAAAACTGAGACATATTTGAACACGTCTCCCGATCACATGGTTGATCATACTCTAGGTTCCACATGCATGTTTTAGCTGAAGGAAGAATACCTTAAACCTGGGTAGTTGAAACCCGTGGAATGGGTACCATGCAATATGACTTCAAAGGGTCTTCATTTGCTCACCGAACCTCTCCAATCCTATCACTGCTGCGTTTATGTCCCTGTACACATGCTTGATTCTCTTTCGGAGACATAGCAATCCATAGGTTTTAAGATACTTAAGAGTCAGGTACATTCTTAGGCGTTTAATATGCGGTGTTGAGTCCATTTCGTTGAGCAAGGAGTAGCTCTTGTCTATTCCATATTTGGCTTAAGGAACTTTATCTGTGCTCATTTCAATCTCTGGTTTTACGCAGCACCCCAACTCACCTTTACACTTAAACAAGCATAAGTTGGTTTTCTAAATTTGAGACCCTGTTCTGTTCTGTAATTCAGTTCCTGTGTAGCCAAGTTTACATTCCGTGTATTACTGATATCTTATGATGTTTCTTTTTCTGTGTGACTTATTTCAGTTAGAATCATCGTACCTGAATCCACTCATTGTGCTGCTACGGGCCTGATGACATAGATTTCACTGCTGAGTGATACTGCATTGTACGTAAGTACCACAAGTTCTTTATCCATTTTTCACTTTCTGTGATATTGAACTTGTACTTTAAACGAGGTTCTTGTAAACAGAGGCGTCCCAAACATTGGGGTGGCTGTATCTTTTTGATTTTAATTTCCCTAAGCTATAGGACCATAAGTGGAAGTGCCCTAGGCTCTGTTGCTTTGTTTTTTAGATGTTTCAGGAAACACCATACACTTCTCCCGAGTGTCTGTTGGCAGTTTACATCCCGCCCATCAGCATAACAAGGCTCCCAGTTCTCCATGGCCTGTCCTGCCTTTCTGGATTTTACACTTTTTTCAGATGGCCCTTTTGACCGGGGGGAAGTGAGACTTCATTGTAGTGCAGATTTCCTTTGCAAGCTTGCTTGGTTGGCCAAAAAGGGCGTATGCGTTCTTTCCTGAATATATTCAGGAAAAAACGCATACGCCCTTTTTGGCCAAGTGCATCATTGTGGACGTTCTGCCTCTTTTCCTATGCTTTCAATGCAATTCCAGTCTACCTCCTGAAATCGGTTTCCTGCAATTCTGCCCCGCTTTCAAGTCCTCTTGGCAGCCTTACTTCAGTATATTTTTGGACGATAGTTGTCATTTATAACTCTGCAGGTTTGTGAATTACAGTGCCCCTGAGCTCCTTTCTTCAACTCGTTTTCTTGTGAGCTGGCCGCAACACCGCAGGATGGCTTCAGGCCCTAATCTGGTTGTGGCACGGCACGCTGAGCCTTTGGTTATTTCCTCTTCCTGGTGGGAAATGGGAGTTAAATTTGCCCGTCCAGACACCTCCAGCTAGTCTCTCATTGGTTCTCGCTATTCCTGTTCATCTTCCGCAGAAATTGCAAACTGGGCCAAACAGGAGGTTAAAGGGACTGACTCTCCAAGTCGGGAGAGTGTTAGTAAAGCGTCTGGAATGTTGCACCCGAGTACCAGGGTACGAAAACTGAGACATATTTGAACACGTCTCCCGATCACATGGTTGATCATACTCTAGGTTCCACATGCATGTTTTAGCTGAAGGAAGAATACCTTAAACCTGGGTAGTTGAAACCCGTGGAATGGGTACCATGCAATATGACTTCAAAGGGTCTTCATTTGCTCACCGAACCTCTCCAATCCTATCACTGCTGCGTTTATGTCCCTGTACACATGCTTGATTCTCTTTCGGAGACATAGCAATCCATAGGTTTTAAGATACTTAAGAGTCAGGTACATTCTTAGGCGTTTAATATGCGGTGTTGAGTCCATTTCGTTGAGCAAGGAGTAGCTCTTGTCTATTCCATATTTGGCTTAAGGAACTTTATCTGTGCTCATTTCAATCTCTGGTTTTACGCAGCACCCCAACTCACCTTTACACTTAAACAAGCATAAGTTGGTTTTCTAAATTTGAGACCCTGTTCTGTTCTGTAATTCAGTTCCTGTGTAGCCAAGTTTACATTCCGTGTATTACTGATATCTTATGATGTTTCTTTTTCTGTGTGACTTATTTCAGTTAGAATCATCGTACCTGAATCCACTCATTGTGCTGCTACGGGCCTGATGACATAGATTTCACTGCTGAGTGATACTGCATTGTACGTAAGTACCACAAGTTCTTTATCCATTTTTCACTTTCTGTGATATTGAACTTGTACGGTAAACGAGGTTCTTGTAAACAGAGGCGTCCCAAACATTGGGGTGGCTGTATCTTTTTGATTTTAATTTCCCTAAGCTATAGGACCATAAGTGGAAGTGCCCTAGGCTCTGTTGCTTTGTTTTTTAGATGTTTCAGGAAACACCATACACTTCTCCCGAGTGTCTGTTGGCAGTTTACATCCCGCCCATCAGCATAACAAGGCTCCCAGTTCTCCATGGCCTGTCCTGCCTTTCTGGATTTTACACTTTTTTCAGATGGCCCTTTTGACCGGGGGGAAGTGAGACTTCATTGTAGTGCAGATTTCCTTTGCAAGCTTGCTTGGTTGGCCAAAAAGGGCGTATGCGTTCTTTCCTGAATATATTCAGGAAAAAACGCATACGCCCTTTTTGGCCAAGTGCATCATTGTGGACGTTCTGCCTCTTTTCCTATGCTTTCAATGCAATTCCAGTCTACCTCCTGAAATCGGTTTCCTGCAATTCTGCCCCGCTTTCAAGTCCTCTTGGCAGCCTTACTTCAGTATATTTTTGGACGATAGTTGTCATTTATAACTCTGCAGGTTTGTGAATTACAGTGCCCCTGAGCTCCTTTCTTCAACTCGTTTTCTTGTGAGCTGGCCGCAACACCGCAGGATGGCTTCAGGCCCTAATCTGGTTCTGGCACGGCACGCTGAGCCTTTGGTTATTTCCTCTTCCTGGTGGGAAATGGGAGTTAAATTTGCCCGTCCAGACACCTCCAGCTAGTCTCTCATTGGTTCTCGCTATTCCTGTTCATCTTCCGCAGAAATTGCAAACTGGGCCAAACAGGAGGTTAAAGGGACTGACTCTCCAAGTCGGGAGAGTGTTAGTAAAGCGTCTGGAATGTTGCACCCGAGTACCAGGGTACGAAAACTGAGACATATTTGAACACGTCTCCCGATCACATGGTTGATCATACTCTAGGTTCCACATGCATGTTTTAGCTGAAGGAAGAATACCTTAAACCTGGGTAGTTGAAACCCGTGGAATGGGTACCATGCAATATGACTTCAAAGGGTCTTCATTTGCTCACCGAACCTCTCCAATCCTATCACTGCTGCGTTTATGTCCTTATACACATGCTTGATTCTCTTTCGGAGACATAGCAATCCATAGGTTTTAAGATACTTAAGAGTCAGGTACATTCTTAGGCGTTTAATATGCGGTGTTGAGTCCATTTCGTTGAGCAAGGAGTAGCTCTTGTCTATTCCATATTTGGCTTAAGGAACTTTATCTGTGCTCATTTCAATCTCTGGTTTTATGCAGCACCCCAACTCACCTTTACCCTTAAACAAGCATAAGTTGGTTTTCTAAATTTGAGACCCTGTTCTGTTCTGTAATTCAGTTCCTGTGTAGCCAAGTTTACATTCCGTGTATTACTGATATCTTATGATGTTTCTTTTTCTGTGTGACTTATTTCAGTTAGAATCATCGTACCTGAATCCACTCATTGTGCTGCTACGGGCCTGATGACATAGATTTCACTGCTGAGTGATACTGCATTGTACGTAAGTACCACAAGTTCTTTATCCATTTTTCACTTTCTGTGATATTGAACTTGTACGGTAAACGAGGTTCTTGTAAACAGAGGCGTCCCAAACATTGGGGTGGCTGTGTCTTTTTGATTTTAATTTCCCTAAGCTATAGGACCATAAGTGGAAGTGCCCTAGGCTCTGTTGCTTTGTTTTTTAGATGTTTCAGGAAACACCATACACTTCTCCCGAGTGTCTGTTGGCAGTTTACATCCCGCCCATCAGCATAACAAGGCTCCCAGGTCTCCATGGCCTGTCCTGCCTTTCTGGATTTTACACTTTTTTCAGATGGCCCTTTTGACCGGGGGGAAGTGAGACTTCATTGTAGTGCAGATTTCCTTTGCAAGCTTGCTTGGTTGGCCAAAAAGGGCGTATGCGTTTTTTCCTGAATATATTCAGGAAAAAACGCATACGCCCTTTTTGGCCAAGTGCATCATTGTGGACGTTCTGCCTCTTTTCCTATGCTTTCAATGCAATTCCAGTCTACCTCCTGAAATCGGTTTCCTGCAATTCTGCCCCGCTTTCAAGTCCTCTTGGCAGCCTTACTTCAGTATATTTTTGGACGATAGTTGTCATTTATAACTCTGCAGGTTTGTGAATTACAGTGCCCCTGAGCTCCTTTCTTCAACTCGTTTTCTTGTGAGCTGGCCGCAACACCGCAGGATGGCTTCAGGCCCTAATCTGGTTCCGGCACGGCACGCTGAGCCTTTGGTTATTTCCTCTTCCTGGTGGGAAATGAGAGTTAAATTTGCCCGTCCAGACACCTCCAGCTAGTCTCTCATTGGTTCTCGCTATTCCTGTTCATCTTCCGCAGAAATTGCAAACTGGGCCAAACAGGAGGTTAAAGGGACTGACTCTCCAAGTCGGGAGAGTGTTAGTAAAGCGTCTGGAATGTTGCACCCGAGTACCAGGGTACGAAAACTGAGACATATTTGAACACGTCTCCCGATCACATGGTTGATCATACTCTAGGTTCCACATGCATGTTTTAGCTGAAGGAAGAATACCTTAAACCTGGGTAGTTGAAACCCGTGGAATGGGTACCATGCAATATGACTTCAAAGGGTCTTCATTTGCTCACCGAACCTCTCCAATCCTATCACTGCTGCGTTTATGTCCCTGTACACATGCTTGATTCTCTTTCGGAGACATAGCAATCCATAGGTTTTAAGATACTTAAGAGTCAGGTACATTCTTAGGCGTTTAATATGCGGTGTTGAGTCCATTTCGTTGAGCAAGGAGTAGCTCTTGTCTATTCCATATTTGGCTTAAGGAACTTTATCTGTGCTCATTTCAATCTCTGGTTTTATGCAGCACCCCAACTCACCTTTACCCTTAAACAAGCATAAGTTGGTTTTCTAAATTTGAGACCCTGTTCTGTTCTGTAATTCAGTTCCTGTGTAGCCAAGTTGACATTCCGTGTATTACTGATATCTTATGATGTTTCTTTTTCTGTGTGACTTATTTCAGTTAGAATCATCGTACCTGAATCCACTCATTGTGCTGCTACGGGCCTGATGACATAGATTTCACTGCTGAGTGATACTGCATTGTACGTAAGTAGCACAAGTTCTTTATCCATTTTTCACTTTCTGTGATATTGAACTTGTACGGTAAACGAGGTTCTTGTAAACAGAGGCGTCCCAAACTTTGGGGTGGCTGTGTCTTTTTGATTTTAATTTCCCTAAGCTATAGGACCATAAGTGGAAGTGGCCTAGGCTCTGTTGCTTTGTTTTTTAGATGTTTCAGGAAACACCATACACTTCTCCCGAGTGTCTGTTGGCAGTTTACATCCCGCCCATCAGCATAACAAGGCTCCCAGTTCTCCATGGCCTGTCCTGCCTTTCTGGATTTTACACTTTTTTCAGATGGCCCTTTTGACCGGGCGGAAGTGAGACTTCATTGTAGTGCAGATTTCCTTTGCAAGCTTGCTTGGTTGGCCAAAAAGGGCGTATGCGTTCTTTCCTGAATATATTCAGGAAAAAACGCATACGCCCTTTTTGGCCAAGTGCATCATTGTGGACGTTCTGCCTCTTTTCCTATGCTTTCAATGCAATTCCAGTCTACCTCCTGAAATCGGTTTCCTGCAATTCTGCCCCGCTTTCAAGTCCTCTTGGCAGCCTTACTTCAGTATATTTTTGGACGATAGTTGTCATTTATAACTCTGCAGGTTTGTGAATTACAGTGCCCCTGAGCTCCTTTCTTCAACTCCTTTTCTTGTGAGCTGGCCGCAACACCGCAGGATGGCTTCAGGCCCTAATCTGGTTCCGGCACGGCACGCTGAGCCTTTGGTTATTTCCTCTTCCTGGTGGGAAATGAGAGTTAAATTTGCCCGTCCAGACACCTCCAGCTAGTCTCTCATTGGTTCTCGCTATTCCTGTTCATCTTCCGCAGAAATTGCAAACTGGGCCAAACAGGAGGTTAAAGGGACTGACTCTCCAAGTCGGGAGAGTGTTAGTAAAGCGTCTGGAATGTTGCACCCGAGTACCAGGGTACGAAAACTGAGACATATTTGAACACGTCTCCCGATCACATGGTTGATCATACTCTAGGTTCCACATGCATGTTTTAGCTGAAGGAAGAATACCTTAAACCTGGGTAGTTGAAACCCGTGGAATGGGTACCATGCAATATGACTTCAAAGGGTCTTCATTTGCTCACCGAACCTCTCCAATCCTATCACTGCTGCGTTTATGTCCCTGTACACATGCTTGATTCTCTTTCGGAGACATAGCAATCCATAGGTTTTAAGATACTTAAGAGTCAGGTACATTCTTAGGCGTTTAATATGCGGTGTTGAGTCCATTTCGTTGAGCAAGGAGTAGCTCTTGTCTATTCCATATTTGGCTTAAGGAACTTTATCTGTGCTCATTTCAATCTCTGGTTTTATGCAGCACCCCAACTCACCTTTACCCTTAAACAAGCATAAGTTGGTTTTCTAAATTTGAGACCCTGTTCTGTTCTGTAATTCAGTTCCTGTGTAGCCAAGTTGACATTCCGTGTATTACTGATATCTTATGATGTTTCTTTTTCTGTGTGACTTATTTCAGTTAGAATCATCGTACCTGAATCCACTCATTGTGCTGCTACGGGCCTGATGACATAGATTTCACTGCTGAGTGATACTGCATTGTACGTAAGTAGCACAAGTTCTTTATCCATTTTTCACTTTCTGTGATATTGAACTTGTACGGTAAACGAGGTTCTTGTAAACAGAGGCGTCCCAAACTTTGGGGTGGCTGTGTCTTTTTGATTTTAATTTCCCTAAGCTATAGGACCATAAGTGGAAGTGGCCTAGGCTCTGTTGCTTTGTTTTTTAGATGTTTCAGGAAACACCATACACTTCTCCCGAGTGTCTGTTGGCAGTTTACATCCCGCCCATCAGCATAACAAGGCTCCCAGTTCTCCATGGCCTGTCCTGCCTTTCTGGATTTTACACTTTTTTCAGATGGCCCTTTTGACCGGGGGGAAGTGAGACTTCATTGTAGTGCAGATTTCCTTTGCAAGCTTGCTTGGTTGGCCAAAAAGGGCGTATGCGTTCTTTCCTGAATATATTCAGGAAAAAACGCATACGCCCTTTTTGGCCAAGTGCATCATTGTGGACGTTCTGCCTCTTTTCCTATGCTTTCAATGCAATTCCAGTCTACCTCCTGAAATCGGTTTCCTGCAATTCTGCCCCGCTTTCAAGTCCTCTTGGCAGCCTTACTTCAGTATATTTTTGGACGATAGTTGTCATTTATAACTCTGCAGGTTTGTGAATTACAGTGCCCCTGAGCTCCTTTCTTCAACTCGTTTTCTTGTGAGCTGGCCGCAACACCGCAGGATGGCTTCAGGCCCTAATCTGGTTCCGGCACGGCACGCTGAGCCTTTGGTTATTTCCTCTTCCTGGTGGGAAATGAGAGTTAAATTTGCCCGTCCAGACACCTCCAGCTAGTCTCTCATTGGTTCTCGCTATTCCTGTTCATCTTCCGCAGAAATTGCAAACTGGGCCAAACAGGAGGTTAAAGGCGCTGACTCTCCAAGTGGGGAGAGTGTTAGTAAAGCGTCTGGAATGTTGCACCCGAGTACCAGGGTATGAAAACTGAGACATATTTGAACACGTCTCCCGATCACATGGTTGATCATACTCTAGGTTCCACATGCATGTTTTAGCTGAAGGAAGAATACCTTAAACCTGGGTAGTTGAAACCCGTGGAATGGGTACCATGCAATATGACTTCAAAGGGTCTTCATTTGCTCACCGAACCTCTCCAATCCTATCACTGCTGCGTTTATGTCCCTGTACACATGCTTGATTCTCTTTCGGAGACATAGCAATCCATAGGTTTTAAGATACTTAAGAGTCAGGTACATTCTTAGGCGTTTAATATGCGGTGTTGAGTCCATTTCGTTGAGCAAGGAGTAGCTCTTGTCTATTCCATATTTGGCTTAAGGAACTTTATCTGTGCTCATTTCAATCTCTGGTTTTATGCAGCACCCCAACTCACCTTTACCCTTAAACAAGCATAAGTTGGTTTTCTAAATTTGAGACCCTGTTCTGTTCTGTAATTCAGTTCCTGTGTAGCCAAGTTGACATTCCGTGTATTACTGATATCTTATGATGTTTCTTTTTCTGTGTGACTTATTTCAGTTAGAATCATCGTACCTGAATCCACTCATTGTGCTGCTACGGGTCTGATGACATAGATTTCACTGCTGAGTGATACTGCATTGTACGTAAGTAGCACAAGTTCTTTATCCATTTTTCACTTTCTGTGATATTGAACTTGTACGGTAAACGAGGTTCTTGTAAACAGAGGCGTCCCAAACTTTGGGGTGGCTGTGTCTTTTTGATTTTAATTTCCCTAAGCTATAGGACCATAAGTGGAAGTGGCCTAGGCTCTGTTGCTTTGTTTTTTAGATGTTTCAGGAAACACCATACACTTCTCCCGAGTGTCTGTTGGCAGTTTACATCCCGCCCATCAGCATAACAAGGCTCCCAGTTCTCCATGGCCTGTCCTGCCTTTCTGGATTTTACACTTTTTTCAGATGGCCCTTTTGACCGGGGGGAAGTGAGACTTCATTGTAGTGCAGATTTCCTTTGCAAGCTTGCTTGGTTGGCCAAAAAGGGCGTATGCGTTTTTTCCTGAATATATTCAGGAAAAAACGCATACGCCCTTTTTGGCCAAGTGCATCATTGTGGACGTTCTGCCTCTTTTCCTATGCTTTCAATGCAATTCCAGTCTACCTCCTGAAATCGGTTTCCTGCAATTCTGCCCCGCTTTCAAGTCCTCTTGGCAGCCTTACTTCAGTATATTTTTGGACGATAGTTGTCATTTATAACTCTGCAGGTTTGTGAATTACAGTGCCCCTGAGCTCCTTTCTTCAACTCGTTTTCTTGTGAGCTGGCCGCAACACCGCAGGATGGCTTCAGGCCCTAATCTGGTTCCGGCACGGCACGCTGAGCCTTTGGTTATTTCCTCTTCCTGGTGGGAAATGAGAGTTAAATTTGCCCGTCCAGACACCTCCAGCTAGTCTCTCATTGGTTCTCGCTATTCCTGTTCATCTTCCGCAGAAATTGCAAACTGGGCCAAACAGGAGGTTAAAGGCGCTGACTCTCCAAGTGGGGAGAGTGTTAGTAAAGCGTCTGGAATGTTGCACCCGAGTACCAGGGTATGAAAACTGAGACATATTTGAACACGTCTCCCGATCACATGGTTGATCATACTCTAGGTTCCACATGCATGTTTTAGCTGAAGGAAGAATACCTTAAACCTGGGTAGTTGAAACCCGTGGAATGGGTACCATGCAATATGACTTCAAAGGGTCTTCATTTGCTCACCGAACCTCTCCAATCCTATCACTGCTGCGTTTATGTCCCTGTACACATGCTTGATTCTCTTTCGGAGACATAGCAATCCATAGGTTTTAAGATACTTAAGAGTCAGGTACATTCTTAGGCGTTTAATATGCGGTGTTGAGTCCATTTCGTTGAGCAAGGAGTAGCTCTTGTCTATTCCATATTTGGCTTAAGGAACTTTATCTGTGCTCATTTCAATCTCTGGTTTTACGCAGCACCCCAACTCACCTTTACACTTAAACAAGCATAAGTTGGTTTTCTAAATTTGAGACCCTGTTCTGTTCTGTAATTCAGTTCCTGTGTAGCCAAGTTTACATTCCGTGTATTACTGATATCTTATGATGTTTCTTTTTCTGTGTGACTTATTTCAGTTAGAATCATCGTACCTGAATCCACTCATTGTGCTGCTACGGGCCTGATGACATAGATTTCACTGCTGAGTGATACTGCATTGTACGTAAGTACCACAAGTTCTTTATCCATTTTTCACTTTCTGTGATATTGAACTTGTACGGTAAACGAGGTTCTTGTAAACAGAGGCGTCCCAAACATTGGGGTGGCTGTATCTTTTTGATTTTAATTTCCCTAAGCTATAGGACCATAAGTGGAAGTGCCCTAGGCTCTGTTGCTTTGTTTTTTAGATGTTTCAGGAAACACCATACACTTCTCCCGAGTGTCTGTTGGCAGTTTACATCCCGCCCATCAGCATAACAAGGCTCCCAGTTCTCCATGGCCTGTCCTGCCTTTCTGGATTTTACACTTTTTTCAGATGGCCCTTTTGACCGGGGGGAAGTGAGACTTCATTGTAGTGCAGATTTCCTTTGCAAGCTTGCTTGGTTGGCCAAAAAGGGCGTATGCGTTTTTTCCTGAATATATTCAGGAAAAAACGCATACGCCCTTTTTGGCCAAGTGCATCATTGTGGACGTTCTGCCTCTTTTCCTATGCTTTCAATGCAATTCCAGTCTACCTCCTGAAATCGGTTTCCTGCAATTCTGCCCCGCTTTCAAGTCCTCTTGGCAGCCTTACTTCAGTATATTTTTGGACGATAGTTGTCATTTATAACTCTGCAGGTTTGTGAATTACAGTGCCCCTGAGCTCCTTTCTTCAACTCGTTTTCTTGTGAGCTGGCCGCAACACCGCAGGATGGCTTCAGGCCCTAATCTGGTTCCGGCACGGCACGCTGAGCCTTTGGTTCTTTCCTCTTCCTGGTGGGAAATGGGAGTTAAATTTGCCCGTCCAGACACCTCCAGCTAGTCTCTCATTGGTTCTCGCTATTCCTGTTCATCTTCCGCAGAAATTGCAAACTGGGCCAAACAGGAGGTTAAAGGGACTGACTCTCCAAGTGGGGAGAGTGTTAGTAAAGCGTCTGGAATGTTGCACCCGAGTACCAGGGTACGAAAACTGAGACATATTTGAACACGTCTCCCGATCACATGGTTGATCATACTCTAGGTTCCACATGCATGTTTTAGCTGAAGGAAGAATACCTTAAACCTGGGTAGTTGAAACCCGTGGAATGGGTACCATGCAATATGACTTCAAAGGCTCTTCTTTTGCTCACCGAACCTCTCCAATCCTATCACTTCTGCGTTTATGTCCCTGTACACATGCTTGATTCTCTTTCGGAGACATAGCAATCCATAGGTTTTAAGATACTTAAGAGTCAGGTACATTCTTAGGCGTTTAATATGCGGTGTTGAGTCCATTTCGTTGAGCAAGGTGTAGCTCTTGTCTATTCCATATTTGGCTTAAGGAACTTTATCTGTGCTCATTTCAATCTCTGGTTTTATGCAGCACCCCAACTCACCTTTACCCTTAAACAAGCATAAGTTGGTTTTCTAAATTTGAGACCCTGTTCTGTTCTGTAATTCAGTTCCTGTGTAGCCAAGTAGACATTCCGTGTATTACTGATATCGTATGATGTTTGTTTTTCTGTGTGACTTATCTCAGTTAGAATCATCGTACCTGAATCCACTCATTGTGCTGCTACGGGCCTGATGGCATAGATTTCACTGCTGAGTGATACTGCGTTGTACGTAATTACCACAAGTTCTTTATCCATTTTTCACTTTCTGTGATATTGAACTTGTACGGTAAACGAGGTTCTTGTAAACAGAGGCGTCCCAAACATTGGGGTGGCTGTATCTTTTTGATTTTAATTTCCCTAAGCTATAGGACCATAAGTGGAAGTGCCCTAGGCTCTGTTGCTTTGTTTTTTAGATGTTTCAGGAAACACCATACACTTCTCCCGAGTGTCTGTTGGCAGTTTACATCCCGCCCATCAGCATAACAAGGCTCCCAGTTCTCCATGGCCTGTCCTGCCTTTCTGGATTTTACACTTTTTTCAGATGGCCCTTTTGACCGGGGGGAAGTGAGACTTCATTGTAGTGCAGATTTCCTTTGCAAGCTTGCTTGGTTGGCCAAAAAGGGCGTATGCGTTTTTTCCTGAATATATTCAGGAAAAAACGCATACGCCCTTTTTGGCCAAGTGCATCATTGTGGACGTTCTGCCTCTTTTCCTATGCTTTCAATGCAATTCCAGTCTACCTCCTGAAATCGGTTTCCTGCAATTCTGCCCCGCTTTCAAGTCCTCTTGGCAGCCTTACTTCAGTATATTTTTGGACGATAGTTGTCATTTATAACTCTGCAGGTTTGTGAATTACAGTGCCCCTGAGCTCCTTTCTTCAACTCGTTTTCTTGTGAGCTGGCCGCAACACCGCAGGATGGCTTCAGGCCCTAATCTGGTTCCGGCACGGCACGCTGAGCCTTTGGTTATTTCCTCTTCCTGGTGGGAAATGAGAGTTAAATTTGCCCGTCCAGACACCTCCAGCTAGTCTCTCATTGGTTCTCGCTATTCCTGTTCATCTTCCGCAGAAATTGCAAACTGGGCCAAACAGGAGGTTAAAGGGACTGACTCTCCAAGTCGGGAGAGTGTTAGTAAAGCGTCTGGAATGTTGCACCCGAGTACCAGGGTACGAAAACTGAGACATATTTGAACACGTCTCCCGATCACATGGTTGATCATACTCTAGGTTCCACATGCATGTTTTAGCTGAAGGAAGAATACCTTAAACCTGGGTAGTTGAAACCCGTGGAATGGGTACCATGCAATATGACTTCAAAGGGTCTTCATTTGCTCACCGAACCTCTCCAATCCTATCACTGCTGCGTTTATGTCCCTGTACACATACTTGATTCTCTTTCGGAGACATAGCAATCCATAGGTTTTAAGATACTTAAGAGTCAGGTACATTCTTAGGCGTTTAATATGCGGTGTTGAGTCCATTTCGTTGAGCAAGGAGTAGCTCTTGTCTATTCCATATTTGGCTTAAGGAACTTTATCTGTGCTCATTTCAATCTCTGGTTTTATGCAGCACCCCAACTCACCTTTCCCCTTAAGCAAGCATAAGTTGGTTTTCTAAATTTGAGACCCTGTTCTGTTCTGTAATTCAGTTCCTGTGTAGCCAAGTTTACATTCCGTGTATTACTGATATCTTATGATGTTTCTTTTTCTGTGTGACTTATTTCAGTTAGAATCATCGTACCTGAATCCACTCATTGTGCTGCTACGGGCCTGATGACATAGATTTCACTGCTGAGTGATACTGCATTGTACGTAAGTACCACAAGTTCTTTATCCATTTTTCACTTTCTGTGATATTGAACTTGTACGGTAAACGAGGTTCTTGTAAACAGAGGCGTCCCAAACATTGGGGTGGCTGTGTCTTTTTGATTTTAATTTCCCTAAGCTATAGGACCATAAGTGGAAGTGCCCTAGGCTCTGTTGCTTTGTTTTTTAGATGTTTCAGGAAACACCATACACTTCTCCCGAGTGTCTGTTGGCAGTTTACATCCCGCCCATCAGCATAACAAGGCTCCCAGTTCTCCATGGCCTGTCCTGCCTTTCTGGATTTTACACTTTTTTCAGATGGCCCTTTTGACCGGGGGGAAGTGAGACTTCATTGTAGTGCAGATTTCCTTTGCAAGCTTGCTTGGTTGGCCAAAAAGGGCGTATGCGTTTTTTCCTGAATATATTCAGGAAAAAACGCATACGCCCTTTTTGGCCAAGTGCATCATTGTGGACGTTCTGCCTCTTTTCCTATGCTTTCAATGCAATTCCTGTCTACCTCCTGAAATCGGTTTCCTGCAATTCTGCCCCGCTTTCAAGTCCTCTTGGCAGCCTTACTTCAGTATATTTTTGGACGATAGTTGTCATTTATAACTCTGCAGGTTTGTGAATTACAGTGCCCCTGAGCTCCTTTCTTCAACTCGTTTTCTTGTGAGCTGGCCGCAACACCGCAGGATGGCTTCAGGCCCTAATCTGGTTCCGGCACGGCACGCTGAGCCTTTGGTTATTTCCTCTTCCTGGTGGGAAATGAGAGTTAAATTTGCCCGTCCAGACACCTCCAGCTAGTCTCTCATTGGTTCTCGCTATTCCTGTTCATCTTCCGCAGAAATTGCAAACTGGGCCAAACAGGAGGTTAAAGGGACTGACTCTCCAAGTCGGGAGAGTGTTAGTAAAGCGTCTGGAATGTTGCACCCGAGTACCAGGGTACGAAAACTGAGACATATTTGAACACGTCTCCCGATCACATGGTTGATCATACTCTAGGTTCCACATGCATGTTTTAGCTGAAGGAAGAATACCTTAAACCTGGGTAGTTGAAACCCGTGGAATGGGTACCATGCAATATGACTTCAAAGGGTCTTCATTTGCTCACCGAACCTCTCCAATCCTATCACTGCTGCGTTTATGTCCCTGTACACATACTTGATTCTCTTTCGGAGACATAGCAATCCATAGGTTTTAAGATACTTAAGAGTCAGGTACATTCTTAGGCGTTTAATATGCGGTGTTGAGTCCATTTCGTTGAGCAAGGAGTAGCTCTTGTCTATTCCATATTTGGCTTAAGGAACTTTATCTGTGCTCATTTCAATCTCTGGTTTTATGCAGCACCCCAACTCACCTTTACCCTTAAACAAGCATAAGTTGGTTTTCTAAATTTGAGACCCTGTTCTGTTCTGTAATTCAGTTCCTGTGTAGCCAAGTTTACATTCCGTGTATTACTGATATCTTATGATGTTTCTTTTTCTGTGTGACTTATTTCAGTTAGAATCATCGTACCTGAATCCACTCATTGTGCTGCTACGGGCCTGATGACATAGATTTCACTGCTGAGTGATACTGCATTGTACGTAAGTACCACAAGTTCTTTATCCATTTTTCACTTTCTGTGATATTGAACTTGTACGGTAAACGAGGTTCTTGTAAACAGAGGCGTCCCAAACATTGGGGTGGCTGTGTCTTTTTGATTTTAATTTCCCTAAGCTATAGGACCATAAGTGGAAGTGCCCTAGGCTCTGTTGCTTTGTTTTTTAGATGTTTCAGGAAACACCATACACTTCTCCCGAGTGTCTGTTGGCAGTTTACATCCCGCCCATCAGCATAACAAGGCTCCCAGTTCTCCATGGCCTGTCCTGCCTTTCTGGATTTTACACTTTTTTCAGATGGCCCTTTTGACCGGGGGGAAGTGAGACTTCATTGTAGTGCAGATTTCCTTTGCAAGCTTGCTTGGTTGGCCAAAAAGGGCGTATGCGTTTTTTCCTGAATATATTCAGGAAAAAACGCATACGCCCTTTTTGGCCAAGTGCATCATTGTGGACGTTCTGCCTCTTTTCCTATGCTTTCAATGCAATTCCAGTCTACCTCCTGAAATCGGTTTCCTGCAATTCTGCCCCGCTTTCAAGTCCTCTTGGCAGCCTTACTTCAGTATATTTTTGGACGATAGTTGTCATTTATAACTCTGCAGGTTTGTGAATTACAGTGCCCCTGAGCTCCTTTCTTCAACTCGTTTTCTTGTGAGCTGGCCGCAACACCGCAGGATGGCTTCAGGCCCTAATCTGGTTCCGGCACGGCACGCTGAGCCTTTGGTTATTTCCTCTTCCTGGTGGGAAATGAGAGTTAAATTTGCCCGTCCAGACACCTCCAGCTAGTCTCTCATTGGTTCTCGCTATTCCTGTTCATCTTCCGCAGAAATTGCAAACTGGGCCAAACAGGAGGTTAAAGGGACTGACTCTCCAAGTCGGGAGAGTGTTAGTAAAGCGTCTGGAATGTTGCACCCGAGTACCAGGGTACGAAAACTGAGACATATTTGAACACGTCTCCCGATCACATGGTTGATCATACTCTAGGTTCCACATGCATGTTTTAGCTGAAGGAAGAATACCTTAAACCTGGGTAGTTGAAACCCGTGGAATGGGTACCATGCAATATGACTTCAAAGGGTCTTCATTTGCTCACCGAACCTCTCCAATCCTATCACTGCTGCGTTTATGTCCCTGTACACATGCTTGATTCTCTTTCGGAGACATAGCAATCCATAGGTTTTAAGATACTTAAGAGTCAGGTACATTCTTAGGCGTTTAATATGCGGTGTTGAGTCCATTTCGTTGAGCAAGGAGTAGCTCTTGTCTATTCCATATTTGGCTTAAGGAACTTTATCTGTGCTCATTTCAATCTCTGGTTTTATGCAGCACCCCAACTCACCTTTACCCTTAAACAAGCATAAGTTGGTTTTCTAAATTTGAGACCCTGTTCTGTTCTGTAATTCAGTTCCTGTGTAGCCAAGTTGACATTCCGTGTATTACTGATATCGTATGATGTTTCTTTTTCTGTGTGACTTATTTCAGTTAGAATCATCGTACCTGAATCCACTCATTGTGCTGCTACGGGCCTGATGACATAGATTTCACTGCTGAGTGATACTGCATTGTACGTAAGTACCACAAGTTCTTTATCCATTTTTCACTTTCTGTGATATTGAACTTGTACGGTAAACGAGGTTCTTGTAAACAGAGGCGTCCCAAACATTGGGGTGGCTGTGTCTTTTTGATTTTAATTTCCCTAAGCTATAGGACCATAAGTGGAAGTGCCCTAGGCTCTGTTGCTTTGTTTTTTAGATGTTTCAGGAAACACCATACACTTCTCCCGAGTGTCTGTTGGCAGTTTACATCCCGCCCATCAGCATAACAAGGCTCCCAGTTCTCCATGGCCTGTCCTGCCTTTCTGGATTTTACACTTTTTTCAGATGGCCCTTTTGACCGGGGGGAAGTGAGACTTCATTGTAGTGCAGATTTCCTTTGCAAGCTTGCTTGGTTGGCCAAAAAGGGCGTATGCGTTCTTTCCTGAATATATTCAGGAAAAAACGCATACGCCCTTTTTGGCCAAGTGCATCATTGTGGACGTTCTGCCTCTTTTCCTATGCTTTCAATGCAATTCCAGTCTACCTCCTGAAATCGGTTTCCTGCAATTCTGCCCCGCTTTCAAGTCCTCTTGGCAGCCTTACTTCAGTATATTTTTGGACGATAGTTGTCATTTATAACTCTGCAGGTTTGTGAATTACAGTGCCCCTGAGCTCCTTTCTTCAACTCGTTTTCTTGTGAGCTGGCCGCAACACCGCAGGATGGCTTCAGGCCCTAATCTGGTTCCGGCACGGCACGCTGAGCCTTTGGTTATTTCCTCTTCCTGGTGGGAAATGAGAGTTAAATTTGCCCGTCCAGACACCTCCAGCTAGTCTCTCATTGGTTCTCGCTATTCCTGTTCATCTTCCGCAGAAATTGCAAACTGGGCCAAACAGGAGGTTAAAGGGACTGACTCTCCAAGTCGGGAGAGTGTTAGTAAAGCGTCTGGAATGTTGCACCCGAGTACCAGGGTACGAAAACTGAGACATATTTGAACACGTCTCCCGATCACATGGTTGATCATACTCTAGGTTCCACATGCATGTTTTAGCTGAAGGAAGAATACCTTAAACCTGGGTAGTTGAAACCCGTGGAATGGGTACCATGCAATATGACTTCAAAGGGTCTTCATTTGCTCACCGAACCTCTCCAATCCTATCACTGCTGCGTTTATGTCCCTGTACACATGCTTGATTCTCTTTCGGAGACATAGCAATCCATAGGTTTTAAGATACTTAAGAGTCAGGTACATTCTTAGGCGTTTAATATGCGGTGTTGAGTCCATTTCGTTGAGCAAGGAGTAGCTCTTGTCTATTCCATATTTGGCTTAAGGAACTTTATCTGTGCTCATTTCAATCTCTGGTTTTATGCAGCACCCCAACTCACCTTTACCCTTAAACAAGCATAAGTTGGTTTTCTAAATTTGAGACCCTGTTCTGTTCTGTAATTCAGTTCCTGTGTAGCCAAGTTGACATTCCGTGTATTACTGATATCGTATGATGTTTCTTTTTCTGTGTGACTTATTTCAGTTAGAATCATCGTACCTGAATCCACTCATTGTGCTGCTACGGGCCTGATGACATAGATTTCACTGCTGAGTGATACTGCATTGTACGTAAGTACCACAAGTTCTTTATCCATTTTTCACTTTCTGTGATATTGAACTTGTACGGTAAACGAGGTTCTTGTAAACAGAGGCGTCCCAAACATTGGGGTGGCTGTGTCTTTTTGATTTTAATTTCCCTAAGCTATAGGACCATAAGTGGAAGTGCCCTAGGCTCTGTTGCTTTGTTTTTTAGATGTTTCAGGAAACACCATACACTTCTCCCGAGTGTCTGTTGGCAGTTTACATCCCGCCCATCAGCATAACAAGGCTCCCAGTTCTCCATGGCCTGTCCTGCTTTTCTGGATTTTACACTTTTTTCAGATGGCCCTTTTGACCGGGGGGAAGTGAGACTTCATTGTAGTGCAGATTTCCTTTGCAAGCTTGCTTGGTTGGCCAAAAAGGGCGTATGCGTTCTTTCCTGAATATATTCAGGAAAAAACGCATACGCCCTTTTTGGCCAAGTGCATCATTGTGGACGTTCTGCCTCTTTTCCTATGCTTTCAATGCAATTCCAGTCTACCTCCTGAAATCGGTTTCCTGCAATTCTGCCCCGCTTTCAAGTCCTCTTGGCAGCCTTACTTCAGTATATTTTTGGACGATAGTTGTCATTTATAACTCTGCAGGTTTGTGAATTACAGTGCCCCTGAGCTCCTTTCTTCAACTCGTTTTCTTGTGAGCTGGCCGCAACACCGCAGGATGGCTTCAGGCCCTAATCTGGTTCCGGCACGGCACGCTGAGCCTTTGGTTATTTCCTCTTCCTGGTGGGAAATGAGAGTTAAATTTGCCCGTCCAGACACCTCCAGCTAGTCTCTCATTGGTTCTCGCTATTCCTGTTCATCTTCCGCAGAAATTGCAAACTGGGCCAAACAGGAGGTTAAAGGGACTGACTCTCCAAGTCGGGAGAGTGTTAGTAAAGCGTCTGGAATGTTGCACCCGAGTACCAGGGTACGAAAACTGAGACATATTTGAACACGTCTCCCGATCACATGGTTGATCATACTCTAGGTTCCACATGCATGTTTTAGCTGAAGGAAGAATACCTTAAACCTGGGTAGTTGAAACCCGTGGAATGGGTACCATGCAATATGACTTCAAAGGGTCTTCATTTGCTCACCGAACCTCTCCAATCCTATCACTGCTGCGTTTATGTCCCTGTACACATGCTTGATTCTCTTTCGGAGACATAGCAATCCATAGGTTTTAAGATACTTAAGAGTCAGGTACATTCTTAGGCGTTTAATATGCGGTGTTGAGTCCATTTCGTTGAGCAAGGAGTAGCTCTTGTCTATTCCATATTTGGCTTAAGGAACTTTATCTGTGCTCATTTCAATCTCTGGTTTTATGCAGCACCCCAACTCACCTTTACCCTTAAACAAGCATAAGTTGGTTTTCTAAATTTGAGACCCTGTTCTGTTCTGTAATTCAGTTCCTGTGTAGCCAAGTTTACATTCCGTGTATTACTGATATCGTATGATGTTTCTTTTTCTGTGTGACTTATTTCAGTTAGAATCATCGTACCTGAATCCACTCATTGTGCTGCTACGGGCCTGATGGCATAGATTTCACTGCTGAGTGATACTGCATTGTACGTAAGTACCACAAGTTCTTTATCCATTTTTCACTTTCTGTGATATTGAACTTGTACGGTAAACGAGGTTCTTGTAAACAGAGGCGTCCCAAACATTGGGGTGGCTGTGTCTTTTTGATTTTAATTTCCCTAAGCTATAGGACCATAAGTGGAAGTGCCCTAGGCTCTGTTGCTTTGTTTTTTAGATGTTTCAGGAAACACCATACACTTCTCCCGAGTGTCTGTTGGCAGTTTACATCCCGCCCATCAGCATAACAAGGCTCCCAGTTCTCCATGGCCTGTCCTGCCTTTCTGGATTTTACACTTTTTTCAGATGGCCCTTTTGACCGGGGGGAAGTGAGACTTCATTGTAGTGCAGATTTCCTTTGCAAGCTTGCTTGGTTGGCCAAAAAGGGCGTATGCGTTCTTTCCTGAATATATTCAGGAAAAAACGCATACGCCCTTTTTGGCCAAGTGCATCATTGTGGACGTTCTGCCTCTTTTCCTATGCTTTCAATGCAATTCCAGTCTACCTCCTGAAATCGGTTTCCTGCAATTCTGCCCCGCTTTCAAGTCCTCTTGGCAGCCTTACTTCAGTATATTTTTGGACGATAGTTGTCATTTATAACTCTGCAGGTTTGTGAATTACAGTGCCCCTGAGCTCCTTTCTTCAACTCCTTTTCTTGTGAGCTGGCCGCAACACCGCAGGATGGCTTCAGGCCCTAATCTGGTTCCGGCACGGCACGCTGAGCCTTTGGTTATTTCCTCTTCCTGGTGGGAAATGAGAGTTAAATTTGCCCGTCCAGACACCTCCAGCTAGTCTCTCATTGGTTCTCGCTATTCCTGTTCATCTTCCGCAGAAATTGCAAACTGGGCCAAACAGGAGGTTAAAGGGACTGACTCTCCAAGTCGGGAGAGTGTTAGTAAAGCGTCTGGAATGTTGCACCCGAGTACCAGGGTACGAAAACTGAGACATATATGAACACGTCTCCCGATCACATGGTTGATCATACTCTAGGTTCCACATGCATGTTTTAGCTGAAGGAAGAATACCTTAAACCTGGGTAGTTGAAACCCGTGGAATGGGTACCATGCAATATGACTTCAAAGGGTCTTCATTTGCTCACCGAACCTCTCCAATCCTATCACTGCTGCGTTTATGTCCCTGTACACATGCTTGATTCTCTTTCGGAGACATAGCAATCCATACGTTTTAAGATACTTAAGAGTCAGGTACATTCTTAGGCGTTTAATATGCGGTGTTGAGTCCATTTCGTTGAGCAAGGAGTAGCTCTTGTCTATTCCATATTTGGCTTAAGGAACTTTATCTATGCTCATTTCAATCTCTGGTTTTATGCAGCACCCCAACTCACCTTTACCCTTAAACAAGCATAAGTTGGTTTTCTAAATTTGAGACCCTGTTCTGTTCTGTAATTCAGTTCCTGTGTAGCCAAGTTTACATTCCGTGTATTACTGATATCTTATGATGTTTCTTTTTCTGTGTGACTTATTTCAGTTAGAATCATCGTACCTGAATCCACTCATTGTGCTGCTACGGGCCTGATGACATAGATTTCACTGCTGAGTGATACTGCATTGTACGTAAGTACCACAAGTTCTTTATCCATTTTTCACTTTCTGTGATATTGAACTTGTACGGTAAACGAGGTTCTTGTAAACAGAGGCGTCCCAAACTTTGGGGTGGCTGTGTCTTTTTGATTTTAATTTCCCTAAGCTATAGGACCATAAGTGGAAGTGGCCTAGGCTCTGTTGCTTTGTTTTTTAGATGTTTCAGGAAACACCATACACTTCTCCCGAGTGTCTGTTGGCAGTTTACATCCCGCCCATCAGCATAACAAGGCTCCCAGTTCTCCATGGCCTGTCCTGCCTTTCTGGATTTTACACTTTTTTCAGATGGCCCTTTTGACTGGGGGGAAGTGAGACTTCATTGTAGTGCAGATTTCCTTTGCAAGCTTGCTTGGTTGGCCAAAAAGGGCGTATGCGTTTTTTCCTGAATATATTCAGGAAAAAACGCATACGCCCTTTTTGGCCAAGTGCATCATTGTGGACGTTCTGCCTCTTTTCCTATGCTTTCAATGCAATTCCAGTCTACCTCCTGAAATCGGTTTCCTGCAATTCTGCCCCGCTTTCAAGTCCTCTTGGCAGCCTTACTTCAGTATATTTTTGGACGATAGTTGTCATTTATAACTCTGCAGGTTTGTGAATTACAGTGCCCCTGAGCTCCTTTCTTCAACTCGTTTTCTTGTGAGCTGGCCGCAACACCGCAGGATGGCTTCAGGCCCTAATCTGGTTCCGGCACGGCACGCTGAGCCTTTGGTTATTTCCTCTTCCTGGTGGGAAATGAGAGTTAAATTTGCCAGTCCAGACACCTCCAGCTAGTCTCTCATTGGTTCTCGCTATTCCTGTTCATCTTCCGCAGAAATTGCAAACTGGGCCAAACAGGAGGTTAAAGGGACTGACTCTCCAAGTCGGGAGAGTGTTAGTAAAGCGTCTGGAATGTTGCACCCGAGTACCAGGGTACGAAAACTGAGACATATTTGAACACGTCTCCCGATCACATGGTTGATCATACTCTAGGTTCCACATGCATGTTTTAGCTGAAGGAAGAATACCTTAAACCTGGGTAGTTGAAACCCGTGGAATGGGTACCATGCAATATGACTTCAAAGGGTCTTCATTTGCTCACCGAACCTCTCCAATCCTATCACTGCTGCGTTTATGTCCCTGTACACATGCTTGATTCTCTTTCGGAGACATAGCAATCCATAGGTTTTAAGATACTTAAGAGTCAGGTACATTCTTAGGCGTTTAATATGCGGTGTTGAGTCCATTTCGTTGAGCAAGGAGTAGCTCTTGTCTATTCCATATTTGGCTTAAGGAACTTTATCTGTGCTCATTTCAATCTCTGGTTTTATGCAGCACCCCAACTCACCTTTACCCTTAAACAAGCATAAGTTGGTTTTCTAAATTTGAGACCCTGTTCTGTTCTGTAATTCAGTTCCTGTGTAGCCAAGTTGACATTCCGTGTATTACTGATATCTTATGATGTTTCTTTTTCTGTGTGACTTATTTCAGTTAGAATCATCGTACCTGAATCCACTCATTGTGCTGCTACGGGCCTGATGGCATAGATTTCACTGCTGAGTGATACTGCATTGTACGTAAGTACCACAAGTTCTTTATCCATTTTTCACTTTCTGTGATATTGAACTTGTACGGTAAACGAGGTTCTTGTAAACAGAGGCGTCCCAAACATTGGGGTGGCTGTGTCTTTTTGATTTTAATTTCCCTAAGCTATAGGACCATAAGTGGAAGTGCCCTAGGCTCTGTTGCTTTGTTTTTTAGATGTTTCAGGAAACACCATACACTTCTCCCGAGTGTCTGTTGGCAGTTTACATCCCGCCCATCAGCATAACAAGGCTCCCAGTTCTCCATGGCCTGTCCTGCCTTTCTGGATTTTACACTTTTTTCAGATGGCCCTTTTGACCGGGGGGAAGTGAGACTTCATTGTAGTGCAGATTTCCTTTGCAAGCTTGCTTGGTTGGCCAAAAAGGGCGTATGCGTTCTTTCTTGAATATATTCAGGAAAAAACGCATACGCCCTTTTTGGCCAAGTGCATCATTGTGGACGTTCTGCCTCTTTTCCTATGCTTTCAATGCAATTCCAGTCTACCTCCTGAAATCGGTTTCCTGCAATTCTGCCCCGCTTTCAAGTCCTCTTGGCAGCCTTACTTCAGTATATTTTTGGACGATAGTTGTCATTTATAACTCTGCAGGTTTGTGAATTACAGTGCCCCTGAGCTCCTTTCTTCAACTCGTTTTCTTGTGAGCTGGCCGCAACACCGCAGGATGGCTTCAGGCCCTAATCTGGTTCCGGCACGGCACGCTGAGCCTTTGGTTATTTCCTCTTCCTGGTGGGAAATGAGAGTTAAATTTGCCCGTCCAGACACCTCCAGCTAGTCTCTCATTGGTTCTCGCTATTCCTGTTCATCTTCCGCAGAAATTGCAAACTGGGCCAAACAGGAGGTTAAAGGGACTGACTCTCCAAGTCGGGAGAGTGTTAGTAAAGCGTCTGGAATGTTGCACCCGAGTACCAGGGTACGAAAACTGAGACATATTTGAACACGTCTCCCGATCACATGGTTGATCATACTCTAGGTTCCACATGCATGTTTTAGCTGAAGGAAGAATACCTTAAACCTGGGTAGTTGAAACCCGTGGAATGGGTACCATGCAATATGACTTCAAAGGGTCTTCATTTGCTCACCGAACCTCTCCAATCCTATCACTGCTGCGTTTATGTCCCTGTACACATGCTTGATTCTCTTTCGGAGACATAGCAATCCATAGGTTTTAAGATACTTAAGAGTCAGGTACATTCTTAGGCGTTTAATATGCGGTGTTGAGTCCATTTCGTTGAGCAAGGAGTAGCTCTTGTCTATTCCATATTTGGCTTAAGGAACTTTATCTGTGCTCATTTCAATCTCTGGTTTTATGCAGCACCCCAACTCACCTTTACCCTTAAACAAGCATAAGTTGGTTTTCTAAATTTGAGACCCTGTTCTGTTCTGTAATTCAGTTCCTGTGTAGCCAAGTTTACATTCCGTGTATTACTGATATCTTATGATGTTTCTTTTTCTGTGTGACTTATTTCAGTTAGAATCATCGTACCTGAATCCACTCATTGTGCTGCTACGGGCCTGATGACATAGATTTCACTGCTGAGTGATACTGCATTGTACGTAAGTACCACAAGTTCTTTATCCATTTTTCACTTTCTGTGATATTGAACTTGTACGGTAAACGAGGTTCTTGTAAACAGAGGCGTCCCAAACATTGGGGTGGCTGTGTCTTTTTGATTTTAATTTCCCTAAGCTATAGGACCATAAGTGGAAGTGCCCTAGGCTCTGTTGCTTTGTTTTTTAGATGTTTCAGGAAACACCATACACTTCTCCCGAGTGTCTGTTGGCAGTTTACATCCCGCCCATCAGCATAACAAGGCTCCCAGTTCTCCATGGCCTGTCCTGCCTTTCTGGATTTTACACTTTTTTCAGATGGCCCTTTTGACCGGGGGGAAGTGAGACTTCATTGTAGTGCAGATTTCCTTTGCAAGCTTGCTTGGTTGGCCAAAAAGGGCGTATGCGTTCTTTCCTGAATATATTCAGGAAAAAACGCATACGCCCTTTTTGGCCAAGTGCATCATTGTGGACGTTCTGCCTCTTTTCCTATGCTTTCAATGCAATTCCAGTCTACCTCCTGAAATCGGTTTCCTGCAATTCTGCCCCGCTTTCAAGTCCTCTTGGCAGCCTTACTTCAGTATATTTTTGGACGATAGTTGTCATTTATAACTCTGCAGGTTTGTGAATTACAGTGCCCCTGAGCTCCTTTCTTCAACTCGTTTTCTTGTGAGCTGGCCGCAACACCGCAGGATGGCTTCAGGCCCTAATCTGGTTCCGGCACGGCACGCTGAGCCTTTGGTTATTTCCTCTTCCTGGTGGGAAATGAGAGTTAAATTTGCCCGTCCAGACACCTCCAGCTAGTCTCTCATTGGTTCTCGCTATTCCTGTTCATCTTCCGCAGAAATTGCAAACTGGGCCAAACAGGAGGTTAAAGGGACTGACTCTCCAAGTCGGGAGAGTGTTAGTAAAGCGTCTGGAATGTTGCACCCGAGTACCAGGGTACGAAAACTGAGACATATTTGAACACGTCTCCCGATCACATGGTTGATCATACTCTAGGTTCCACATGCATGTTTTAGCTGAAGGAAGAATACCTTAAACCTGGGTAGTTGAAACCCGTGGAATGGGTACCATGCAATATGACTTCAAAGGGTCTTCATTTGCTCACCGAACCTCTCCAATCCTATCACTGCTGCGTTTATGTCCCTGTACACATGCTTGATTCTCTTTCGGAGACATAGCAATCCATAGGTTTTAAGATACTTAAGAGTCAGGTACATTCTTAGGCGTTTAATATGCGGTGTTGAGTCCATTTCGTTGAGCAAGGAGTAGCTCTTGTCTATTCCATATTTGGCTTAAGGAACTTTATCTGTGCTCATTTCAATCTCTGGTTTTATGCAGCACCCCAACTCACCTTTACCCTTAAACAAGCATAAGTTGGTTTTCTAAATTTGAGACCCTGTTCTGTTCTGTAATTCAGTTCCTGTGTAGCCAAGTTGACATTCCGTGTATTACTGATATCGTATGATGTTTCTTTTTCTGTGTGACTTATTTCAGTTAGAATCATCGTACCTGAATCCACTCATTGTGCTGCTACGGGCCTGATGACATAGATTTCACTGCTGAGTGATACTGCATTGTACGTAAGTACCACAAGTTCTTTATCCATTTTTCACTTTCTGTGATATTGAACTTGTACGGTAAACGAGGTTCTTGTAAACAGAGGCGTCCCAAACATTGGGGTGGCTGTGTCTTTTTGATTTTAATTTCCCTAAGCTATAGGACCATAAGTGGAAGTGCCCTAGGCTCTGTTGCTTTGTTTTTTAGATGTTTCAGGAAACACCATACACTTCTCCCGAGTGTCTGTTGGCAGTTTACATCCCGCCCATCAGCATAACAAGGCTCCCAGTTCTCCATGGCCTGTCCTGCCTTTCTGGATTTTACACTTTTTTCAGATGGCCCTTTTGACCGGGGGGAAGTGAGACTTCATTGTAGTGCAGATTTCCTTTGCAAGCTTGCTTGGTTGGCCAAAAAGGGCGTATGCGTTCTTTCCTGAATATATTCAGGAAAAAACGCATACGCCCTTTTTGGCCAAGTGCATCATTGTGGACGTTCTGCCTCTTTTCCTATGCTTTCAATGCAATTCCAGTCTACCTCCTGAAATCGGTTTCCTGCAATTCTGCCCCGCTTTCAAGTCCTCTTGGCAGCCTTACTTCAGTATATTTTTGGACGATAGTTGTCATTTATAACTCTGCAGGTTTGTGAATTACAGTGCCCCTGAGCTCCTTTCTTCAACTCGTTTTCTTGTGAGCTGGCCGCAACACCGCAGGATGGCTTCAGGCCCTAATCTGGTTCCGGCACGGCACGCTGAGCCTTTGGTTATTTCCTCTTCCTGGTGGGAAATGAGAGTTAAATTTGCCCGTCCAGACACCTCCAGCTAGTCTCTCATTGGTTCTCGCTATTCCTGTTCATCTTCCGCAGAAATTGCAAACTGGGCCAAACAGGAGGTTAAAGGGACTGACTCTCCAAGTCAGGAGAGTGTTAGTAAAGCGTCTGGAATGTTGCACCCGAGTACCAGGGTACGAAAACTGAGACATATTTGAACACGTCTCCCGATCACATGGTTGATCATACTCTAGGTTCCACATGCATGTTTTAGCTGAAGGAAGAATACCTTAAACCTGGGTAGTTGAAACCCGTGGAATGGGTACCATGCAATATGACTTCAAAGGGTCTTCATTTGCTCACCGAACCTCTCCAATCCTATCACTGCTGCGTTTATGTCCCTGTACACATGCTTGATTCTCTTTCGGAGACATAGCAATCCATAGGTTTTAAGATACTTAAGAGTCAGGTACATTCTTAGGCGTTTAATATGCGGTGTTGAGTCCATTTCGTTGAGCAAGGAGTAGCTCTTGTCTATTCCATATTTGGCTTAAGGAACTTTATCTGTGCTCATTTCAATCTCTGGTTTTATGCAGCACCCCAACTCACCTTTACCCTTAAACAAGCATAAGTTGGTTTTCTAAATTTGAGACCCTGTTCTGTTCTGTAATTCAGTTCCTGTGTAGCCAAGTTGACATTCCGTGTATTACTGATATCTTATGATGTTTCTTTTTCTGTGTGACTTATTTCAGTTAGAATCATCGTACCTGAATCCACTCATTGTGCTGCTACGGGCCTGATGGCATAGATTTCACTGCTGAGTGATACTGCATTGTACGTAAGTACCACAAGTTCTTTATCCATTTTTCACTTTCTGTGATATTGAACTTGTACGGTAAACGAGGTTCTTGTAAACAGAGGCGTCCCAAACATTGGGGTGGCTGTGTCTTTTTGATTTTAATTTCCCTAAGCTATAGGACCATAAGTGGAAGTGCCCTAGGCTCTGTTGCTTTGTTTTTTAGATGTTTCAGGAAACACCATACACTTCTCCCGAGTGTCTGTTGGCAGTTTACATCCCGCCCATCAGCATAACAAGGCTCCCAGTTCTCCATGGCCTGTCCTGCCTTTCTGGATTTTACACTTTTTTCAGATGGCCCTTTTGACCGGGGGGAAGTGAGACTTCATTGTAGTGCAGATTTCCTTTGCAAGCTTGCTTGGTTGGCCAAAAAGGGCGTATGCGTTCTTTCCTGAATATATTCAGGAAAAAACGCATACGCCCTTTTTGGCCAAGTGCATCATTGTGGACGTTCTGCCTCTTTTCCTATGCTTTCAATGCAATTCCAGTCTACCTCCTGAAATCGGTTTCCTGCAATTCTGCCCCGCTTTCAAGTCCTCTTGGCAGCCTTACTTCAGTATATTTTTGGACGATAGTTGTCATTTATAACTCTGCAGGTTTGTGAATTACAGTGCCCCTGAGCTCCTTTCTTCAACTCGTTTTCTTGTGAGCTGGCCGCAACACCGCAGGATGGCTTCAGGCCCTAATCTGGTTCCGGCACGGCACGCTGAGCCTTTGGTTATTTCCTCTTCCTGGTGGGAAATGAGAGTTAAATTTGCCCGTCCAGACACCTCCAGCTAGTCTCTCATTGGTTCTCGCTATTCCTGTTCATCTTCCGCAGAAATTGCAAACTGGGCCAAACAGGAGGTTAAAGGGACTGACTCTCCAAGTCGGGAGAGTGTTAGTAAAGCGTCTGGAATGTTGCACCCGAGTACCAGGGTACGAAAACTGAGACATATATGAACACGTCTCCCGATCACATGGTTGATCATACTCTAGGTTCCACATGCATGTTTTAGCTGAAGGAAGAATACCTTAAACCTGGGTAGTTGAAACCCGTGGAATGGGTACCATGCAATATGACTTCAAAGGGTCTTCATTTGCTCACCGAACCTCTCCAATCCTATCACTGCTGCGTATATGTCCCTGTACACATGCTTGATTCTCTTTCGGAGACATAGCAATCCATAGGTTTTAAGATACTTAAGAGTCAGGTACATTCTTAGGCGTTTAATATGCGGTGTTGAGTCCATTTCGTTGAGCAAGGAGTAGCTCTTGTCTATTCCATATTTGGCTTAAGGAACTTTATCTGTGCTCATTTCAATCTCTGGTTTTATGCAGCACCCCAACTCACCTTTCCCCTTAAGCAAGCATAAGTTGGTTTTCTAAATTTGAGACCCTGTTCTGTTCTGTAATTCAGTTCCTGTGTAGCCAAGTTTACATTTCGTGTATTACTGATATCTTATGATGTTTCTTTTTCTGTGTGACTTATTTCAGTTAGAATCATCGTACCTGAATCCACTCATTGTGCTGCTACGGGCCTGATGACATAGATTTCACTGCTGAGTGATACTGCATTGTACGTAAGTACCACAAGTTCTTTATCCATTTTTCACTTTCTGTGATATTGAACTTGTACGGTAAACGAGGTTCTTGTAAACAGAGGCGTCCCAAACTTTGGGGTGGCTGTGTCTTTTTGATTTTAATTTCCCTAAGCTATAGGACCATAAGTGGAAGTGGCCTAGGCTCTGTTGCTTTGTTTTTTAGATGTTTCAGGAAACACCATACACTTCTCCCGAGTGTCTGTTGGCAGTTTACATCCCGCCCATCAGCATAACAAGGCTCCCAGTTCTCCATGGCCTGTCCTGCCTTTCTGGATTTTACACTTTTTTCAGATGGCCCTTTTGACCGGGGGGAAGTGAGACTTCATTGTAGTGCAGATTTCCTTTGCAAGCTTGCTTGGTTGGCCAAAAAGGGCGTATGCGTTCTTTCCTGAATATATTCAGGAAAAAACGCATACGCCCTTTTTGGCCAAGTGCATCATTGTGGACGTTCTGCCTCTTTTCCTATGCTTTCAATGCAATTCCAGTCTACCTCCTGAAATCGGTTTCCTGCAATTCTGCCCCGCTTTCAAGTCCTCTTGGCAGCCTTACTTCAGTATATTTTTGGACGATAGTTGTCATTTATAACTCTGCAGGTTTGTGAATTACAGTGCCCCTGAGCTCCTTTCTTCAACTCGTTTTCTTGTGAGCTGGCCGCAACACCGCAGGATGGCTTCAGGCCCTAATCTGGTTCCGGCACGGCACGCTGAGCCTTTGGTTATTTCCTCTTCCTGGTGGGAAATGAGAGTTAAATTTGCCCGTCCAGACACCTCCAGCTAGTCTCTCATTGGTTCTCGCTATTCCTGTTCATCTTCCGCAGAAATTGCAAACTGGGCCAAACAGGAGGTTAAAGGGACTGACTCTCCAAGTCGGGAGAGTGTTAGTAAAGCGTCTGGAATGTTGCACCCGAGTACCAGGGTACGAAAACTGAGACATATTTGAACACGTCTCCCGATCACATGGTTGATCATACTCTAGGTTCCACATGCATGTTTTAGCTGAAGGAAGAATACCTTAAACCTGGGTAGTTGAAACCCGTGGAATGGGTACCATGCAATATGACTTCAAAGGGTCTTCATTTGCTCACCGAACCTCTCCAATCCTATCACTGCTGCGTTTATGTCCCTGTACACATGCTTGATTCTCTTTCGGAGACATAGCAATCCATAGGTTTTAAGATACTTAAGAGTCAGGTACATTCTTAGGCGTTTAATATGCGGTGTTGAGTCCATTTCGTTGAGCAAGGAGTAGCTCTTGTCTATTCCATATTTGGCTTAAGGAACTTTATCTGTGCTCATTTCAATCTCTGGTTTTATGCAGCACCCCAACTCACCTTTACCCTTAAACAAGCATAAGTTGGTTTTCTAAATTTGAGACCCTGTTCTGTTCTGTAATTCAGTTCCTGTGTAGCCAAGTTGACATTCCGTGTATTACTGATATCTTATGATGTTTCTTTTTCTGTGTGACTTATTTCAGTTAGAATCATCGTACCTGAATCCACTCATTGTGCTGCTACGGGCCTGATGGCATAGATTTCACTGCTGAGTGATACTGCATTGTACGTAAGTACCACAAGTTCTTTATCCATTTTTCACTTTCTGTGATATTGAACTTGTACGGTAAACGAGGTTCTTGTAAACAGAGGCGTCCCAAACTTTGGGGTGGCTGTGTCTTTTTGATTTTAATTTCCCTAAGCTATAGGACCATAAGTGGAAGTGGCCTAGGCTCTGTTGCTTTGTTTTTTAGATGTTTCAGGAAACACCATACACTTCTCCCGAGTGTCTGTTGGCAGTTTACATCCCGCCCATCAGCATAACAAGGCTCCCAGTTCTCCATGGCCTGTCCTGCCTTTCTGGATTTTACACTTTTTTCAGATGGCCCTTTTGACCGGGGGGAAGTGAGACTTCATTGTAGTGCAGATTTCCTTTGCAAGCTTGCTTGGTTGGCCAAAAAGGGCGTATGCGTTTTTTCCTGAATATATTCAGGAAAAAACGCATACGCCCTTTTTGGCCAAGTGCATCATTGTGGACGTTCTGCCTCTTTTCCTATGCTTTCAATGCAATTCCAGTCTACCTCCTGAAATCGGTTTCCTGCAATTCTGCCCCGCTTTCAAGTCCTCTTGGCAGCCTTACTTCAGTATATTTTTGGACGATAGTTGTCATTTATAACTCTGCAGGTTTGTGAATTACAGTGCCCCTGAGCTCCTTTCTTCAACTCGTTTTCTTGTGAGCTGGCCGCAACACCACAGGATGGCTTCAGGCCCTAATCTGGTTCCGGCACGGCACGCTGAGCCTTTGGTTATTTCCTCTTCCTGGTGGGAAATGAGAGTTAAATTTGCCCGTCCAGACACCTCCAGCTAGTCTCTCATTGGTTCTCGCTATTCCTGTTCATCTTCCGCAGAAATTGCAAACTGGGCCAAACAGGAGGTTAAAGGGACTGACTCTCCAAGTCGGGAGAGTGTTAGTAAAGCGTCTGGAATGTTGCACCCGAGTACCAGGGTACGAAAACTGAGACATATTTGAACACGTCTCCCGATCACATGGTTGATCATACTCTAGGTTCCACATGCATGTTTTAGCTGAAGGAAGAATACCTTAAACCTGGGTAGTTGAAACCCGTGGAATGGGTACCATGCAGTATGACTTCAAAGGGTCTTCATTTGCTCACCGAACCTCTCCAATCCTATCACTGCTGCGTTTATGTCCCTGTACACATGCTTGATTCTCTTTCGGAGACATAGCAATCCATAGGTTTTAAGATACTTAAGAGTCAGGTACATTCTTAGGCGTTTAATATGCGGTGTTGAGTCCATTTCGTTGAGCAAGGAGTAGCTCTTGTCTATTCCATATTTGGCTTAAGGAACTTTATCTGTGCTCATTTCAATCTCTGGTTTTATGCAGCACCCCAACTCACCTTTACCCTTAAACAAGCATAAGTTGGTTTTCTAAATTTGAGACCCTGTTCTGTTCTGTAATTCAGTTCCTGTGTAGCCAAGTTTACATTCCGTGTATTACTGATATCTTATGATGTTTCTTTTTCTGTGTGACTTATTTCAGTTAGAATCATCGTACCTGAATCCACTCATTGTGCTGCTACGGGCCTGATGGCATAGATTTCACTGCTGAGTGATACTGCATTGTACGTAAGTACCACAAGTTCTTTATCCATTTTTCACTTTCTGTGATATTGAACTTGTACGGTAAACGAGGTTCTTGTAAACAGAGGCGTCCCAAACATTGGGGTGGCTGTGTCTTTTTGATTTTAATTTCCCTAAGCTATAGGACCATAAGTGGAAGTGCCCTAGGCTCTGTTGCTTTGTTTTTTAGATGTTTCAGGAAACACCATACACTTCTCCCGAGTGTCTGTTGGCAGTTTACATCCCGCCCATCAGCATAACAAGGCTCCCAGTTCTCCATGGCCTGTCCTGCCTTTCTGGATTTTACACTTTTTTCAGATGGCCCTTTTGACCGGGGGGAAGTGAGACTTCATTGTAGTGCAGATTTCCTTTGCAAGCTTGCTTGGTTGGCCAAAAAGGGCGTATGCGTTCTTTCTTGAATATATTCAGGAAAAAACGCATACGCCCTTTTTGGCCAAGTGCATCATTGTGGACGTTCTGCCTCTTTTCCTATGCTTTCAATGCAATTCCAGTCTACCTCCTGAAATCGGTTTCCTGCAATTCTGCCCCGCTTTCAAGTCCTCTTGGCAGCCTTACTTCAGTATATTTTTGGACGATAGTTGTCATTTATAACTCTGCAGGTTTGTGAATTACAGTGCCCCTGAGCTCCTTTCTTCAACTCGTTTTCTTGTGAGCTGGCCGCAACACCGCAGGATGGCTTCAGGCCCTAATCTGGTTCCGGCACGGCACGCTGAGCCTTTGGTTATTTCCTCTTCCTGGTGGGAAATGAGAGTTAAATTTGCCCGTCCAGACACCTCCAGCTAGTCTCTCATTGGTTCTCGCTATTCCTGTTCATCTTCCGCAGAAATTGCAAACTGGGCCAAACAGGAGGTTAAAGGGACTGACTCTCCAAGTCGGGAGAGTGTTAGTAAAGCGTCTGGAATGTTGCACCCGAGTACCAGGGTACGAAAACTGAGACATATTTGAACACGTCTCCCGATCACATGGTTGATCATACTCTAGGTTCCACATGCATGTTTTAGCTGAAGGAAGAATACCTTAAACCTGGGTAGTTGAAACCCGTGGAATGGGTACCATGCAATATGACTTCAAAGGGTCTTCATTTGCTCACCGAACCTCTCCAATCCTATCACTGCTGCGTTTATGTCCCTGTACACATGCTTGATTCTCTTTCGGAGACATAGCAATCCATAGGTTTTAAGATACTTAAGAGTCAGGTACATTCTTAGGCGTTTAATATGCGGTGTTGAGTCCATTTCGTTGAGCAAGGAGTAGCTCTTGTCTATTCCATATTTGGCTTAAGGAACTTTATCTGTGCTCATTTCAATCTCTGGTTTTATGCAGCACCCCAACTCACCTTTACCCTTAAACAAGCATAAGTTGGTTTTCTAAATTTGAGACCCTGTTCTGTTCTGTAATTCAGTTCCTGTGTAGCCAAGTTGACATTCCGTGTATTACTGATATCGTATGATGTTTCTTTTTCTGTGTGACTTATTTCAGTTAGAATCATCGTACCTGAATCCACTCATTGTGCTGCTACGGGCCTGATGACATAGATTTCACTGCTGAGTGATACTGCATTGTACGTAAGTACCACAAGTTCTTTATCCATTTTTCACTTTCTGTGATATTGAACTTGTACGGTAAACGAGGTTCTTGTAAACAGAGGCGTCCCAAACATTGGGGTGGCTGTGTCTTTTTGATTTTAATTTCCCTAAGCTATAGGACCATAAGTGGAAGTGCCCTAGGCTCTGTTGCTTTGTTTTTTAGATGTTTCAGGAAACACCATACACTTCTCCCGAGTGTCTGTTGGCAGTTTACATCCCGCCCATCAGCATAACAAGGCTCCCAGTTCTCCATGGCCTGTCCTGCCTTTCTGGATTTTACACTTTTTTCAGATGGCCCTTTTGACCGGGGGGAAGTGAGACTTCATTGTAGTGCAGATTTCCTTTGCAAGCTTGCTTGGTTGGCCAAAAAGGGCATATGCGTTCTTTCCTGAATATATTCAGGAAAAAACGCATACGCCCTTTTTGGCCAAGTGCATCATTGTGGACGTTCTGCCTCTTTTCCTATGCTTTCAATGCAATTCCAGTCTACCTCCTGAAATCGGTTTCCTGCAATTCTGCCCCGCTTTCAAGTCCTCTTGGCAGCCTTACTTCAGTATATTTTTGGACGATAGTTGTCATTTATAACTCTGCAGGTTTGTGAATTACAGTGCCCCTGAGCTCCTTTCTTCAACTCGTTTTCTTGTGAGCTGGCCGCAACACCGCAGGATGGCTTCAGGCCCTAATCTGGTTCCGGCACGGCACGCTGAGCCTTTGGTTATTTCCTCTTCCTGGTGGGAAATGAGAGTTAAATTTGCCCGTCCAGACACCTCCAGCTAGTCTCTCATTGGTTCTCGCTATTCCTGTTCATCTTCCGCAGAAATTGCAAACTGGGCCAAACAGGAGGTTAAAGGGACTGACTCTCCAAGTCGGGAGAGTGTTAGTAAAGCGTCTGGAATGTTGCACCCGAGTACCAGGGTACGAAAACTGAGACATATTTGAACACGTCTCCCGATCACATGGTTGATCATACTCTAGGTTCCACATGCATGTTTTAGCTGAAGGAAGAATACCTTAAACCTGGGAGGTTGAAACCCGTGGAATGGGTACCATGCAATATGACTTCAAAGGGTCTTCATTTGCTCACCGAACCTCTCCAATCCTATCACTGCTGCGTTTATGTCCCTGTACACATGCTTGATTCTCTTTCGGAGACATAGCAATCCATAGGTTTTAAGATACTTAAGAGTCAGGTACATTCTTAGGCGTTTAATATGCGGTGTTGAGTCCATTTCGTTGAGCAAGGAGTAGCTCTTGTCTATTCCATATTTGGCTTAAGGAACTTTATCTGTGCTCATTTCAATCTCTGGTTTTATGCAGCACCCCAACTCACCTTTACCCTTAAACAAGCATAAGTTGGTTTTCTAAATTTGAGACCCTGTTCTGTTCTGTAATTCAGTTCCTGTGTAGCCAAGTTTACATTCCGTGTATTACTGATATCTTATGATGTTTCTTTTTCTGTGTGACTTATTTCAGTTAGAATCATCGTACCTGAATCCACTCATTGTGCTGCTACGGGCCTGATGGCATAGATTTCACTGCTGAGTGATACTGCATTGTACGTAAGTACCACAAGTTCTTTATCCATTTTTCACTTTCTGTGATATTGAACTTGTACGGTAAACGAGGTTCTTGTAAACAGAGGCGTCCCAAACATTGGGGTGGCTGTGTCTTTTTGATTTTAATTTCCCTAAGCTATAGGACCATAAGTGGAAGTGCCCTAGGCTCTGTTGCTTTGTTTTTTAGATGTTTCAGGAAACACCATACACTTCTCCCGAGTGTCTGTTGGCAGTTTACATCCCGCCCATCAGCATAACAAGGCTCCCAGTTCTCCATGGCCTGTCCTGCCTTTCTGGATTTTACACTTTTTTCAGATGGCCCTTTTGACCGGGGGGAAGTGAGACTTCATTGTAGTGCAGATTTCCTTTGCAAGCTTGCTTGGTTGGCCAAAAAGGGCGTATGCGTTTTTTCCTGAATATATTCAGGAAAAAACGCATACGCCCTTTTTGGCCAAGTGCATCATTGTGGACGTTCTGCCTCTTTTCCTATGCTTTCAATGCAATTCCAGTCTACCTCCTGAAATCGGTTTCCTGCAATTCTGCCCCGCTTTCAAGTCCTCTTGGCAGCCTTACTTCAGTATATTTTTGGACGATAGTTGTCATTTATAACTCTGCAGGTTTGTGAATTACAGTGCCCCTGAGCTCCTTTCTTCAACTCGTTTTCTTGTGAGCTGGCCGCAACACCGCAGGATGGCTTCAGGCCCTAATCTGGTTCCGGCACGGCACGCTGAGCCTTTGGTTATTTCCTCTTCCTGGTGGGAAATGAGAGTTAAATTTGCCCGTCCAGACACCTCCAGCTAGTCTCTCATTGGTTCTCGCTATTCCTGTTCATCTTCCGCAGAAATTGCAAACTGGGCCAAACAGGAGGTTAAAGGGACTGACTCTCCAAGTCGGGAGAGTGTTAGTAAAGCGTCTGGAATGTTGCACCCGAGTACCAGGGTACGAAAACTGAGACATATTTGAACACGTCTCCCGATCACATGGTTGATCATACTCTAGGTTCCACATGCATGTTTTAGCTGAAGGAAGAATACCTTAAACCTGGGTAGTTGAAACCCGTGGAATGGGTACCATGCAATATGACTTCAAAGGGTCTTCATTTGCTCACCGAACCTCTCCAATCCTATCACTGCTGCGTTTATGTCCCTGTACACATGCTTGATTCTCTTTCGGAGACATAGCAATCCATAGGTTTTAAGATACTTAAGAGTCAGGTACATTCTTAGGCGTTTAATATGCGGTGTTGAGTCCATTTCGTTGAGCAAGGAGTAGCTCTTGTCTATTCCATATTTGGCTTAAGGAACTTTATCTGTGCTCATTTCAATCTCTGGTTTTATGCAGCACCCCAACTCACCTTTACCCTTAAACAAGCATAAGTTGGTTTTCTAAATTTGAGACCCTGTTCTGTTCTGTAATTCAGTTCCTGTGTAGCCAAGTTGACATTCCGTGTATTACTGATATCTTATGATGTTTCTTTTTCTGTGTGACTTATTTCAGTTAGAATCATCGTACCTGAATCCACTCATTGTGCTGCTACGGGCCTGATGACATAGATTTCACTGCTGAGTGATACTGCATTGTACGTAAGTACCACAAGTTCTTTATCCATTTTTCACTTTCTGTGATATTGAACTTGTACGGTAAACGAGGTTCTTGTAAACAGAGGCGTCCCAAACATTGGGGTGGCTGTGTCTTTTTGATTTTAATTTCCCTAAGCTATAGGACCATAAGTGGAAGTGCCCTAGGCTCTGTTGCTTTGTTTTTTAGATGTTTCAGGAAACACCATACACTTCTCCCGAGTGTCTGTTGGCAGTTTACATCCCGCCCATCAGCATAACAAGGCTCCCAGTTCTCCATGGCCTGTCCTGCCTTTCTGGATTTTACACTTTTTTCAGATGGCCCTTTTGACCGGGGGGAAGTGAGACTTCATTGTAGTGCAGATTTCCTTTGCAAGCTTGCTTGGTTGGCCAAAAAGGGCATATGCGTTCTTTCCTGAATATATTCAGGAAAAAACGCATACGCCCTTTTTGGCCAAGTGCATCATTGTGGACGTTCTGCCTCTTTTCCTATGCTTTCAATGCAATTCCAGTCTACCTCCTGAAATCGGTTTCCTGCAATTCTGCCCCGCTTTCAAGTCCTCTTGGCAGCCTTACTTCAGTATATTTTTGGACGATAGTTGTCATTTATAACTCTGCAGGTTTGTGAATTACAGTGCCCCTGAGCTCCTTTCTTCAACTCGTTTTCTTGTGAGCTGGCCGCAACACCGCAGGATGGCTTCAGGCCCTAATCTGGTTCCGGCACGGCACGCTGAGCCTTTGGTTATTTCCTCTTCCTGGTGGGAAATGAGAGTTAAATTTGCCCGTCCAGACACCTCCAGCTAGTCTCTCATTGGTTCTCGCTATTCCTGTTCATCTTCCGCAGAAATTGCAAACTGGGCCAAACAGGAGGTTAAAGGGACTGACTCTCCAAGTCGGGAGAGTGTTAGTAAAGCGTCTGGAATGTTGCACCCGAGTACCAGGGTACGAAAACTGAGACATATTTGAACACGTCTCCCGATCACATGGTTGATCATACTCTAGGTTCCACATGCATGTTTTAGCTGAAGGAAGAATACCTTAAACCTGGGAGGTTGAAACCCGTGGAATGGGTACCATGCAATATGACTTCAAAGGGTCTTCATTTGCTCACTGAACCTCTCCAATCCTATCACTGCTGCGTTTATGTCCCTGTACACATGCTTGATTCTCTTTCGGAGACATAGCAATCCATAGGTTTTAAGATACTTAAGAGTCAGGTACATTCTTAGGCGTTTAATATGCGGTGTTGAGTCCATTTCGTTGAGCAAGGAGTAGCTCTTGTCTATTCCATATTTGGCTTAAGGAACTTTATCTGTGCTCATTTCAATCTCTGGTTTTATGCAGCACCCCAACTCACCTTTACCCTTAAACAAGCATAAGTTGGTTTTCTAAATTTGAGACCCTGTTCTGTTCTGTAATTCAGTTCCTGTGTAGCCAAGTTTACATTCCGTGTATTACTGATATCTTATGATGTTTCTTTTTCTGTGTGACTTATTTCAGTTAGAATCATCGTACCTGAATCCACTCATTGTGCTGCTACGGGCCTGATGACATAGATTTCACTGCTGAGTGATACTGCATTGTACGTAAGTACCACAAGTTCTTTATCCATTTTTCACTTTCTGTGATATTGAACTTGTACGGTAAACGAGGTTCTTGTAAACAGAGGCGTCCCAAACATTGGGGTGGCTGTGTCTTTTTGATTTTAATTTCCCTAAGCTATAGGACCATAAGTGGAAGTGCCCTAGGCTCTGTTGCTTTGTTTTTTAGATGTTTCAGGAAACACCATACACTTCTCCCGAGTGTCTGTTGGCAGTTTACATCCCGCCCATCAGCATAACAAGGCTCCCAGTTCTCCATGGCCTGTCCTGCCTTTCTGGATTTTACACTTTTTTCAGATGGCCCTTTTGACCGGGGGGAAGTGAGACTTCATTGTAGTGCAGATTTCCTTTGCAAGCTTGCTTGGTTGGCCAAAAAGGGCGTATGCGTTTTTTCCTGAATATATTCAGGAAAAAACGCATACGCCCTTTTTGGCCAAGTGCATCATTGTGGACGTTCTGCCTCTTTTCCTATGCTTTCAATGCAATTCCAGTCTACCTCCTGAAATCGGTTTCCTGCAATTCTGCCCCGCTTTCAAGTCCTCTTGGCAGCCTTACTTCAGTATATTTTTGGACGATAGTTGTCATTTATAACTCTGCAGGTTTGTGAATTACAGTGCCCCTGAGCTCCTTTCTTCAACTCGTTTTCTTGTGAGCTGGCCGCAACACCGCAGGATGGCTTCAGGCCCTAATCTGGTTCCGGCACGGCACGCTGAGCCTTTGGTTATTTCCTCTTCCTGGTGGGAAATGAGAGTTAAATTTGCCCGTCCAGACACCTCCAGCTAGTCTCTCATTGGTTCTCGCTATTCCTGTTCATCTTCCGCAGAAATTGCAAACTGGGCCAAACAGGAGGTTAAAGGGACTGACTCTCCAAGTCGGGAGAGTGTTAGTAAAGCGTCTGGAATGTTGCACCCGAGTACCAGGGTACGAAAACTGAGACATATTTGAACACGTCTCCCGATCACATGGTTGATCATACTCTAGGTTCCACATGCATGTTTTAGCTGAAGGAAGAATACCTTAAACCTGGGTAGTTGAAACCCGTGGAATGGGTACCATGCAATATGACTTCAAAGGGTCTTCATTTGCTCACCGAACCTCTCCAATCCTATCACTGCTGCGTTTATGTCCCTGTACACATGCTTGATTCTCTTTCGGAGACATAGCAATCCATAGGTTTTAAGATACTTAAGAGTCAGGTACATTCTTAGGCGTTTAATATGCGGTGTTGAGTCCATTTCGTTGAGCAAGGAGTAGCTCTTGTCTATTCCATATTTGGCTTAAGGAACTTTATCTGTGCTCATTTCAATCTCTGGTTTTATGCAGCACCCCAACTCACCTTTACCCTTAAACAAGCATAAGTTGGTTTTCTAAATTTGAGACCCTGTTCTGTTCTGTAATTCAGTTCCTGTGTAGCCAAGTTGACATTCCGTGTATTACTGATATCTTATGATGTTTCTTTTTCTGTGTGACTTATTTCAGTTAGAATCATCGTACCTGAATCCACTCATTGTGCTGCTACGGGCCTGATGGCATAGATTTCACTGCTGAGTGATACTGCATTGTACGTAAGTACCACAAGTTCTTTATCCATTTTTCACTTTCTGTGATATTGAACTTGTACGGTAAACGAGGTTCTTGTAAACAGAGGCGTCCCAAACATTGGGGTGGCTGTGTCTTTTTGATTTTAATTTCCCTAAGCTATAGGACCATAAGTGGAAGTGCCCTAGGCTCTGTTGCTTTGTTTTTTAGATGTTTCAGGAAACACCATACACTTCTCCCGAGTGTCTGTTGGCAGTTTACATCCCGCCCATCAGCATAACAAGGCTCCCAGTTCTCCATGGCCTGTCCTGCCTTTCTGGATTTTACACTTTTTTCAGATGGCCCTTTTGACCGGGGGGAAGTGAGACTTCATTGTAGTGCAGATTTCCTTTGCAAGCTTGCTTGGTTGGCCAAAAAGGGCGTATGCGTTCTTTCTTGAATATATTCAGGAAAAAACGCATACGCCCTTTTTGGCCAAGTGCATCATTGTGGACGTTCTGCCTCTTTTCCTATGCTTTCAATGCAATTCCAGTCTACCTCCTGAAATCGGTTTCCTGCAATTCTGCCCCGCTTTCAAGTCCTCTTGGCAGCCTTACTTCAGTATATTTTTGGACGATAGTTGTCATTTATAACTCTGCAGGTTTGTGAATTACAGTGCCCCTGAGCTCCTTTCTTCAACTCGTTTTCTTGTGAGCTGGCCGCAACACCGCAGGATGGCTTCAGGCCCTAATCTGGTTCCGGCACGGCACGCTGAGCCTTTGGTTATTTCCTCTTCCTGGTGGGAAATGAGAGTTAAATTTGCCCGTCCAGACACCTCCAGCTAGTCTCTCATTGGTTCTCGCTATTCCTGTTCATCTTCCGCAGAAATTGCAAACTGGGCCAAACAGGAGGTTAAAGGGACTGACTCTCCAAGTCGGGAGAGTGTTAGTAAAGCGTCTGGAATGTTGCACCCGAGTACCAGGGTACGAAAACTGAGACATATTTGAACACGTCTCCCGATCACATGGTTGATCATACTCTAGGTTCCACATGCATGTTTTAGCTGAAGGAAGAATACCTTAAACCTGGGTAGTTGAAACCCGTGGAATGGGTACCATGCAGTATGACTTCAAAGGGTCTTCATTTGCTCACCGAACCTCTCCAATCCTATCACTGCTGCGTTTATGTCCCTGTACACATGCTTGATTCTCTTTCGGAGACATAGCAATCCATAGGTTTTAAGATACTTAAGAGTCAGGTACATTCTTAGGCGTTTAATATGCGGTGTTGAGTCCATTTCGTTGAGCAAGGAGTAGCTCTTGTCTATTCCATATTTGGCTTAAGGAACTTTATCTGTGCTCATTTCAATCTCTGGTTTTATGCAGCACCCCAACTCACCTTTACCCTTAAACAAGCATAAGTTGGTTTTCTAAATTTGAGACCCTGTTCTGTTCTGTAATTCAGTTCCTGTGTAGCCAAGTTGACATTCCGTGTATTACTGATATCGTATGATGTTTCTTTTTCTGTGTGACTTATTTCAGTTAGAATCATCGTACCTGAATCCACTCATTGTGCTGCTACGGGCCTGATGACATAGATTTCACTGCTGAGTGATACTGCATTGTACGTAAGTACCACAAGTTCTTTATCCATTTTTCACTTTCTGTGATATTGAACTTGTACGGTAAACGAGGTTCTTGTAAACAGAGGCGTCCCAAACATTGGGGTGGCTGTGTCTTTTTGATTTTAATTTCCCTAAGCTATAGGACCATAAGTGGAAGTGCCCTAGGCTCTGTTGCTTTGTTTTTTAGATGTTTCAGGAAACACCATACACTTCTCCCGAGTGTCTGTTGGCAGTTTACATCCCGCCCATCAGCATAACAAGGCTCCCAGTTCTCCATGGCCTGTCCTGCCTTTCTGGATTTTACACTTTTTTCAGATGGCCCTTTTGACCGGGGGGAAGTGAGACTTCATTGTAGTGCAGATTTCCTTTGCAAGCTTGCTTGGTTGGCCAAAAAGGGCATATGCGTTCTTTCCTGAATATATTCAGGAAAAAACGCATACGCCCTTTTTGGCCAAGTGCATCATTGTGGACGTTCTGCCTCTTTTCCTATGCTTTCAATGCAATTCCAGTCTACCTCCTGAAATCGGTTTCCTGCAATTCTGCCCCGCTTTCAAGTCCTCTTGGCAGCCTTACTTCAGTATATTTTTGGACGATAGTTGTCATTTATAACTCTGCAGGTTTGTGAATTACAGTGCCCCTGAGCTCCTTTCTTCAACTCGTTTTCTTGTGAGCTGGCCGCAACACCGCAGGATGGCTTCAGGCCCTAATCTGGTTCCGGCACGGCATGCTGAGCCTTTGGTTATTTCCTCTTCCTGGTGGGAAATGAGAGTTAAATTTGCCCGTCCAGACACCTCCAGCTAGTCTCTCATTGGTTCTCGCTATTCCTGTTCATCTTCCGCAGAAATTGCAAACTGGGCCAAACAGGAGGTTAAAGGGACTGACTCTCCAAGTTGGGAGAGTGTTAGTAAAGCGTCTGGAATGTTGCACCCGAGTACCAGGGTACGAAAACTGAGACATATTTGAACACGTCTCCCGATCACATGGTTGATCATACTCTAGGTTCCACATGCATGTTTTAGCTGAAGGAAGAATACCTTAAACCTGGGAGGTTGAAACCCGTGGAATGGGTACCATGCAATATGACTTCAAAGGGTCTTCATTTGCTCACCGAACCTCTCCAATCCTATCACTGCTGCGTTTATGTCCCTGTACACATGCTTGATTCTCTTTCGGAGACATAGCAATCCATAGGTTTTAAGATACTTAAGAGTCAGGTACATTCTTAGGCGTTTAATATGCGGTGTTGAGTCCATTTCGTTGAGCAAGGAGTAGCTCTTGTCTATTCCATATTTGGCTTAAGGAACTTTATCTGTGCTCATTTCAATCTCTGGTTTTATGCAGCACCCCAACTCACCTTTACCCTTAAACAAGCATAAGTTGGTTTTCTAAATTTGAGACCCTGTTCTGTTCTGTAATTCAGTTCCTGTGTAGCCAAGTTTACATTCCGTGTATTACTGATATCTTATGATGTTTCTTTTTCTGTGTGACTTATTTCAGTTAGAATCATCGTACCTGAATCCACTCATTGTGCTGCTACGGGCCTGATGGCATAGATTTCACTGCTGAGTGATACTGCATTGTACGTAAGTACCACAAGTTCTTTATCCATTTTTCACTTTCTGTGATATTGAACTTGTACGGTAAACGAGGTTCTTGTAAACAGAGGCGTCCCAAACATTGGGGTGGCTGTGTCTTTTTGATTTTAATTTCCCTAAGCTATAGGACCATAAGTGGAAGTGCCCTAGGCTCTGTTGCTTTGTTTTTTAGATGTTTCAGGAAACACCATACACTTCTCCCGAGTGTCTGTTGGCAGTTTACATCCCGCCCATCAGCATAACAAGGCTCCCAGTTCTCCATGGCCTGTCCTGCCTTTCTGGATTTTACACTTTTTTCAGATGGCCCTTTTGACTGGGGGGAAGTGAGACTTCATTGTAGTGCAGATTTCCTTTGCAAGCTTGCTTGGTTGGCCAAAAAGGGCGTATGCGTTTTTTCCTGAATATATTCAGGAAAAAACGCATACGCCCTTTTTGGCCAAGTGCATCATTGTGGACGTTCTGCCTCTTTTCCTATGCTTTCAATGCAATTCCAGTCTACCTCCTGAAATCGGTTTCCTGCAATTCTGCCCCGCTTTCAAGTCCTCTTGGCAGCCTTACTTCAGTATATTTTTGGACGATAGTTGTCATTTATAACTCTGCAGGTTTGTGAATTACAGTGCCCCTGAGCTCCTTTCTTCAACTCGTTTTCTTGTGAGCTGGCCGCAACACCGCAGGATGGCTTCAGGCCCTAATCTGGTTCCGGCACGGCACGCTGAGCCTTTGGTTATTTCCTCTTCCTGGTGGGAAATGAGAGTTAAATTTGCCCGTCCAGACACCTCCAGCTAGTCTCTCATTGGTTCTCGCTATTCCTGTTCATCTTCCGCAGAAATTGCAAACTGGGCCAAACAGGAGGTTAAAGGGACTGACTCTCCAAGTCGGGAGAGTGTTAGTAAAGCGTCTGGAATGTTGCACCCGAGTACCAGGGTACGAAAACTGAGACATATTTGAACACGTCTCCCGATCACATGGTTGATCATACTCTAGGTTCCACATGCATGTTTTAGCTGAAGGAAGAATACCTTAAACCTGGGTAGTTGAAACCCGTGGAATGGGTACCATGCAATATGACTTCAAAGGGTCTTCATTTGCTCACCGAACCTCTCCAATCCTATCACTGCTGCGTTTATGTCCCTGTACACATGCTTGATTCTCTTTCGGAGACATAGCAATCCATAGGTTTTAAGATACTTAAGAGTCAGGTACATTCTTAGGCGTTTAATATGCGGTGTTGAGTCCATTTCGTTGAGCAAGGAGTAGCTCTTGTCTATTCCATATTTGGCTTAAGGAACTTTATCTGTGCTCATTTCAATCTCTGGTTTTATGCAGCACCCCAACTCACCTTTACCCTTAAACAAGCATAAGTTGGTTTTCTAAATTTGAGACCCTGTTCTGTTCTGTAATTCAGTTCCTGTGTAGCCAAGTTGACATTCCGTGTATTACTGATATCTTATGATGTTTCTTTTTCTGTGTGACTTATTTCAGTTAGAATCATCGTACCTGAATCCACTCATTGTGCTGCTACGGGCCTGATGGCATAGATTTCACTGCTGAGTGATACTGCATTGTACGTAAGTACCACAAGTTCTTTATCCATTTTTCACTTTCTGTGATATTGAACTTGTACGGTAAACGAGGTTCTTGTAAACAGAGGCGTCCCAAACATTGGGGTGGCTGTGTCTTTTTGATTTTAATTTCCCTAAGCTATAGGACCATAAGTGGAAGTGCCCTAGGCTCTGTTGCTTTGTTTTTTAGATGTTTCAGGAAACACCATACACTTCTCCCGAGTGTCTGTTGGCAGTTTACATCCCGCCCATCAGCATAACAAGGCTCCCAGTTCTCCATGGCCTGTCCTGCCTTTCTGGATTTTACACTTTTTTCAGATGGCCCTTTTGACCGGGGGGAAGTGAGACTTCATTGTAGTGCAGATTTCCTTTGCAAGCTTGCTTGGTTGGCCAAAAAGGGCGTATGCGTTCTTTCTTGAATATATTCAGGAAAAAACGCATACGCCCTTTTTGGCCAAGTGCATCATTGTGGACGTTCTGCCTCTTTTCCTATGCTTTCAATGCAATTCCAGTCTACCTCCTGAAATCGGTTTCCTGCAATTCTGCCCCGCTTTCAAGTCCTCTTGGCAGCCTTACTTCAGTATATTTTTGGACGATAGTTGTCATTTATAACTCTGCAGGTTTGTGAATTACAGTGCCCCTGAGCTCCTTTCTTCAACTCGTTTTCTTGTGAGCTGGCCGCAACACCGCAGGATGGCTTCAGGCCCTAATCTGGTTCCGGCACGGCACGCTGAGCCTTTGGTTATTTCCTCTTCCTGGTGGGAAATGAGAGTTAAATTTGCCCGTCCAGACACCTCCAGCTAGTCTCTCATTGGTTCTCGCTATTCCTGTTCATCTTCCGCAGAAATTGCAAACTGGGCCAAACAGGAGGTTAAAGGGACTGACTCTCCAAGTCGGGAGAGTGTTAGTAAAGCGTCTGGAATGTTGCACCCGAGTACCAGGGTACGAAAACTGAGACATATTTGAACACGTCTCCCGATCACATGGTTGATCATACTCTAGGTTCCACATGCATGTTTTAGCTGAAGGAAGAATACCTTAAACCTGGGTAGTTGAAACCCGTGGAATGGGTACCATGCAGTATGACTTCAAAGGGTCTTCATTTGCTCACCGAACCTCTCCAATCCTATCACTGCTGCGTTTATGTCCCTGTACACATGCTTGATTCTCTTTCGGAGACATAGCAATCCATAGGTTTTAAGATACTTAAGAGTCAGGTACATTCTTAGGCGTTTAATATGCGGTGTTGAGTCCATTTCGTTGAGCAAGGAGTAGCTCTTGTCTATTCCATATTTGGCTTAAGGAACTTTATCTGTGCTCATTTCAATCTCTGGTTTTATGCAGCACCGCAACTCACCTTTACCCTTAAACAAGCATAAGTTGGTTTTCTAAATTTGAGACCCTGTTCTGTTCTGTAATTCAGTTCCTGTGTAGCCAAGTTGACATTCCGTGTATTACTGATATCGTATGATGTTTCTTTTTCTGTGTGACTTATTTCAGTTAGAATCATCGTACCTGAATCCACTCATTGTGCTGCTACGGGCCTGATGACATAGATTTCACTGCTGAGTGATACTGCATTGTACGTAAGTACCACAAGTTCTTTATCCATTTTTCACTTTCTGTGATATTGAACTTGTACGGTAAACGAGGTTCTTGTAAACAGAGGCGTCCCAAACATTGGGGTGGCTGTGTCTTTTTGATTTTAATTTCCCTAAGCTATAGGACCATAAGTGGAAGTGCCCTAGGCTCTGTTGCTTTGTTTTTTAGATGTTTCAGGAAACACCATACACTTCTCCCGAGTGTCTGTTGGCAGTTTACATCCCGCCCATCAGCATAACAAGGCTCCCAGTTCTCCATGGCCTGTCCTGCCTTTCTGGATTTTACACTTTTTTCAGATGGCCCTTTTGACCGGGGGGAAGTGAGACTTCATTGTAGTGCAGATTTCCTTTGCAAGCTTGCTTGGTTGGCCAAAAAGGGTGTATGCGTTCTTTCCTGAATATATTCAGGAAAAAACGCATACGCCCTTTTTGGCCAAGTGCATCATTGTGGACGTTCTGCCTCTTTTCCTATGCTTTCAATGCAATTCCAGTCTACCTCCTGAAATCGGTTTCCTGCAATTCTGCCCCGCTTTCAAGTCCTCTTGGCAGCCTTACTTCAGTATATTTTTGGACGATAGTTGTCATTTATAACTCTGCAGGTTTGTGAATTACAGTGCCCCTGAGCTCCTTTCTTCAACTCGTTTTCTTGTGAGCTGGCCGCAACACCGCAGGATGGCTTCAGGCCCTAATCTGGTTCCGGCACGGCACGCTGAGCCTTTGGTTATTTCCTCTTCCTGGTGGGAAATGAGAGTTAAATTTGCCCGTCCAGACACCTCCAGCTAGTCTCTCATTGGTTCTCGCTATTCCTGTTCATCTTCCACAGAAATTGCAAACTGGGCCAAACAGGAGGTTAAAGGGACTGACTCTCCAAGTCGGGAGAGTGTTAGTAAAGCGTCTGGAATGTTGCACCCGAGTACCAGGGTACGAAAACTGAGACATATTTGAACACGTCTCCCGATCACATGGTTGATCATACTCTAGGTTCCACATGCATGTTTTAGCTGAAGGAAGAATACCTTAAACCTGGGTAGTTGAAACCCGTGGAATGGGTACCATGCAATATGACTTCAAAGGGTCTTCATTTGCTCACCGAACCTCTCCAATCCTATCACTGCTGCGTTTATGTCCCTGTACACATGCTTGATTCTCTTTCGGAGACATAGCAATCCATAGGTTTTAAGATACTTAAGAGTCAGGTACATTCTTAGGCGTTTAATATGCGGTGTTGAGTCCATTTCGTTGAGCAAGGAGTAGCTCTTGTCTATTCCATATTTGGCTTAAGGAACTTTATCTGTGCTCATTTCAATCTCTGGTTTTATGCAGCACCCCAACTCACCTTTACCCTTAAACAAGCATAAGTTGGTTTTCTAAATTTGAGACCCTGTTCTGTTCTGTAATTCAGTTCCTGTGTAGCCAAGTTTACATTCCGTGTATTACTGATATCTTATGATGTTTCTTTTTCTGTGTGACTTATTTCAGTTAGAATCATCGTACCTGAATCCACTCATTGTGCTGCTACGGGCCTGATGACATAGATTTCACTGCTGAGTGATACTGCATTGTACGTAACTACCACAAGTTCTTTATCCATTTTTCACTTTCTGTGATATTGAACTTGTACGGTAAACGAGGTTCTTGTAAACAGAGGCGTCCCAAACTTTGGGGTGGCTGTGTCTTTTTGATTTTAATTTCCCTAAGCTATAGGACCATAAGTGGAAGTGGCCTAGGCTCTGTTGCTTTGTTTTTTAGATGTTTCAGGAAACACCATACACTTCTCCCGAGTGTCTGTTGGCAGTTTACATCCCGCCCATCAGCATAACAAGGCTCCCAGTTCTCCATGGCCTGTCCTGCCTTTCTGGATTTTACACTTTTTTCAGATGGCCCTTTTGACCGGGGGGAAGTGAGACTTCATTGTAGTGCAGATTTCCTTTGCAAGCTTGCTTGGTTGGCCAAAAAGGGCGTATGCGTTTTTTCCTGAATATATTCAGGAAAAAACGCATACGCCCTTTTTGGCCAAGTGCATCATTGTGGACGTTCTGCCTCTTTTCCTATGCTTTCAATGCAATTCCAGTCTACCTCCTGAAATCGGTTTCCTGCAATTCTGCCCCGCTTTCAAGTCCTCTTGGCAGCCTTACTTCAGTATATTTTTGGACGATAGTTGTCATTTATAACTCTGCAGGTTTGTGAATTACAGTGCCCCTGAGCTCCTTTCTTCAACTCGTTTTCTTGTGAGCTGGCCGCAACACCGCAGGATGGCTTCAGGCCCTAATCTGGTTCCGGCACGGCACGCTGAGCCTTTGGTTATTTCCTCTTCCTGGTGGGAAATGAGAGTTAAATTTGCCCGTCCAGACACCTCCAGCTAGTCTCTCATTGGTTCTCGCTATTCCTGTTCATCTTCCGCAGAAATTGCAAACTGGGCCAAACAGGAGGTTAAAGGGACTGACTCTCCAAGTCGGGAGAGTGTTAGTAAAGCGTCTGGAATGTTGCACCCGAGTACCAGGGTACGAAAACTGAGACATATTTGAACATGTCTCCCGATCACATGGTTGATCATACTCTAGGTTCCACATGCATGTTTTAGCTGAAGGAAGAATACCTTAAACCTGGGTAGTTGAAACCCGTGGAATGGGTACCATGCAATATGACTTCAAAGGGTCTTCATTTGCTCACCGAACCTCTCCAATCCTATCACTGCTGCGTTTATGTCCCTGTACACATGCTTGATTCTCTTTCGGAGACATAGCAATCCATAGGTTTTAAGATACTTAAGAGTCAGGTACATTCTTAGGCGTTTAATATGCGGTGTTGAGTCCATTTCGTTGAGCAAGGAGTAGCTCTTGTCTATTCCATATTTGGCTTAAGGAAGTTTATCTGTGCTCATTTCAATCTCTGGTTTTATGCAGCACCCCAACTCACCTTTACCCTTAAACAAGCATAAGTTGGTTTTCTAAATTTGAGACCCTGTTCTGTTCTGTAATTCAGTTCCTGTGTAGCCAAGTTGACATTCCGTGTATTACTGATATCGTATGATGTTTCTTTTTCTGTGTGACTTATTTCAGTTAGAATCATCGTACCTGAATCCACTCATTGTGCTGCTACGGGCCTGATGACATAGATTTCACTGCTGAGTGATACTGCATTGTACGTAAGTACCACAAGTTCTTTATCCATTTTTCACTTTCTGTGATATTGAACTTGTACGGTAAACGAGGTTCTTGTAAACAGAGGCGTCCCAAACATTGGGGTGGCTGTGTCTTTTTGATTTTAATTTCCCTAAGCTATAGGACCATAAGTGGAAGTGCCCTAGGCTCTGTTGCTTTGTTTTTTAGATGTTTCAGGAAACACCATACACTTCTCCCGAGTGTCTGTTGGCAGTTTACATCCCGCCCATCAGCATAACAAGGCTCCCAGTTCTCCATGGCCTGTCCTGCCTTTCTGGATTTTACACTTTTTTCAGATGGCCCTTTTGACCGGGGGGAAGTGAGACTTCATTGTAGTGCAGATTTCCTTTGCAAGCTTGCTTGGTTGGCCAAAAAGGGCGTATGCGTTCTTTCCTCAATATATTCAGGAAAAAACGCATACGCCCTTTTTGGCCAAGTGCATCATTGTGGACGTTCTGCCTCTTTTCCTATGCTTTCAATGCAATTCCAGTCTACCTCCTGAAATCGGTTTCCTGCAATTCTGCCCCGCTTTCAAGTCCTCTTGGCAGCCTTACTTCAGTATATTTTTGGACGATAGTTGTCATTTATAAATCTGCAGCTTTGTGAATTACAGTGCCCCTGAGCTCCTTTCTTCAACTCGTTTTCTTGTGAGCTGGCCGCAACACCGCAGGATGGCTTCAGGCCCTAATCTGATTCCGGCACGGCACGCTGAGCCTTTGGTTATTTCCTCTTCCTGGTGGGAAATGAGAGTTAAATTTGCCCGTCCAGACACCTCCAGCTAGTCTCTCATTGGTTCTCGCTATTCCTGTTCATCTTCCGCAGAAATTGCAAACTGGGCCAAACAGGAGGTTAAAGGGACTGACTCTCCAAGTCGGGAGAGTGTTAGTAAAGCGTCTGGAATGTTGCACCCGAGTACCAGGGTACGAAAACTGAGACATATTTGAACACGTCTCCCGATCACATGGTTGATCATACTCTAGGTTCCACATGCATGTTTTAGCTGAAGGAAGAATACCTTAAACCTGGGAGGTTGAAACCCGTGGAATGGGTACCATGCAATATGACTTCAAAGGGTCTTCATTTGCTCACCGAACCTCTCCAATCCTATCACTGCTGCGTTTATGTCCCTGTACACATGCTTGATTCTCTTTCGGAGACATAGCAATCCATAGGTTTTAAGATACTTAAGAGTCAGGTACATTCTTAGGCGTTTAATATGCGGTGTTGAGTCCATTTCGTTGAGCAAGGAGTAGCTCTTGTCTATTCCATATTTGGCTTAAGGAACTTTATCTGTGCTCATTTCAATCTCTGGTTTTATGCAGCACCCCAACTCACCTTTACCCTTAAACAAGCATAAGTTGGTTTTCTAAATTTGAGACCCTGTTCTGTTCTGTAATTCAGTTCCTGTGTAGCCAAGTTTACATTCCGTGTATTACTGATATCTTATGATGTTTCTTTTTCTGTGTGACTTATTTCAGTTAGAATCATCGTACCTGAATCCACTCATTGTGCTGCTACGGGCCTGATGACATAGATTTCACTGCTGAGTGATACTGCATTGTACGTAAGTACCACAAGTTCTTTATCCATTTTTCACTTTCTGTGATATTGAACTTGTACGGTAAACGAGGTTCTTGTAAACAGAGGCGTCCCAAACTTTGGGGTGGCTGTGTCTTTTTGATTTTAATTTCCCTAAGCTATAGGACCATAAGTGGAAGTGGCCTAGGCTCTGTTGCTTTGTTTTTTAGATGTTTCAGGAAACACCATACACTTCTCCCGAATGTCTGTTGGCAGTTTACATCCCGCCCATCAGCATAACAAGGCTCCCAGTTCTCCATGGCCTGTCCTGCCTTTCTGGATTTTACACTTTTTTCAGATGGCCCTTTTGACCGGGGGGAAGTGAGACTTCATTGTAGTGCAGATTTCCTTTGCAAGCTTGCTTGGTTGGCCAAAAAGGGCGTATGCGTTTTTTCCTGAATATATTCAGGAAAAAACGCATACGCCCTTTATGGCCAAGTGCATCATTGTGGACGTTCTGCCTCTTTTCCTATGCTTTCAATGCAATTCCAGTCTACCTCCTGAAATCGGTTTCCTGCAATTCTGCCCCGCTTTCAAGTCCTCTTGGCAGCCTTACTTCAGTATATTTTTGGACGATAGTTGTCATTTATAACTCTGCAGGTTTGTGAATTACAGTGCCCCTGAGCTCCTTTCTTCAACTCGTTTTCTTGTGAGCTGGCCGCAACACCGCAGGATGGCTTCAGGCCCTAATCTGGTTCCGGCACGGCACGCTGAGCCTTTGGTTATTTCCTCTTCCTGGTGGGAAATGAGAGTTAAATTTGCCCGTCCAGACACCTCCAGCTAGTCTCTCATTGGTTCTCGCTATTCCTGTTCATCTTCCGCAGAAATTGCAAACTGGGCCAAACAGGAGGTTAAAGGGACTGACTCTCCAAGTCGGGAGAGTGTTAGTAAAGCGTCTGGAATGTTGCACCCGAGTACCAGGGTACGAAAACTGAGACATATTTGAACATGTCTCCCGATCACATGGTTGATCATACTCTAGGTTCCACATGCATGTTTTAGCTGAAGGAAGAATACCTTAAACCTGGGTAGTTGAAACCCGTGGAATGGGTACCATGCAATATGACTTCAAAGGGTCTTCATTTGCTCACCGAACCTCTCCAATCCTATCACTGCTGCGTTTATGTCCCTGTACACATGCTTGATTCTCTTTCGGAGACATAGCAATCCATAGGTTTTAAGATACTTAAGAGTCAGGTACATTCTTAGGCGTTTAATATGCGGTGTTGAGTCCATTTCGTTGAGCAAGGAGTAGCTCTTGTCTATTCCATATTTGGCTTAAGGAAGTTTATCTGTGCTCATTTCAATCTCTGGTTTTATGCAGCACCGCAACTCACCTTTACCCTTAAACAAGCATAAGTTGGTTTTCTAAATTTGAGACCCTGTTCTGTTCTGTAATTCAGTTCCTGTGTAGCCAAGTTGACATTCCGTGTATTACTGATATCGTATGATGTTTCTTTTTCTGTGTGACTTATTTCAGTTAGAATCATCGTACCTGAATCCACTCATTGTGCTGCTACGGGCCTGATGACATAGATTTCACTGCTGAGTGATACTGCATTGTACGTAAGTACCACAAGTTCTTTATCCATTTTTCACTTTCTGTGATATTGAACTTGTACGGTAAACGAGGTTCTTGTAAACAGAGGCGTCCCAAACATTGGGGTGGCTGTGTCTTTTTGATTTTAATTTCCCTAAGCTATAGGACCATAAGTGGAAGTGCCCTAGGCTCTGTTGCTTTGTTTTTTAGATGTTTCAGGAAACACCATACACTTCTCCCGAGTGTCTGTTGGCAGTTTACATCCCGCCCATCAGCATAACAAGGCTCCCAGTTCTCCATGGCCTGTCCTGCCTTTCTGGATTTTACACTTTTTTCAGATGGCCCTTTTGACCGGGGGGAAGTGAGACTTCATTGTAGTGCAGATTTCCTTTGCAAGCTTGCTTGGTTGGCCAAAAAGGGTGTATGCGTTCTTTCCTGAATATATTCAGGAAAAAACGCATACGCCCTTTTTGGCCAAGTGCATCATTGTGGACGTTCTGCCTCTTTTCCTATGCTTTCAATGCAATTCCAGTCTACCTCCTGAAATCGGTTTCCTGCAATTCTGCCCCGCTTTCAAGTCCTCTTGGCAGCCTTACTTCAGTATATTTTTGGACGATAGTTGTCATTTATAACTCTGCAGGTTTGTGAATTACAGTGCCCCTGAGCTCCTTTCTTCAACTCGTTTTCTTGTGAGCTGGCCGCAACACCGCAGGATGGCTTCAGGCCCTAATCTGGTTCCGGCACGGCACGCTGAGCCTTTGGTTATTTCCTCTTCCTGGTGGGAAATGAGAGTTAAATTTGCCCGTCCAGACACCTCCAGCTAGTCTCTCATTGGTTCTCGCTATTCCTGTTCATCTTCTGCAGAAATTGCAAACTGGGCCAAACAGGAGGTTAAAGGGACTGACTCTCCAAGTCGGGAGAGTGTTAGTAAAGCGTCTGGAATGTTGCACCCGAGTACCAGGGTACGAAAACTGAGACATATTTGAACACGTCTCCCGATCACATGGTTGATCATACTCTAGGTTCCACATGCATGTTTTAGCTGAAGGAAGAATACCTTAAACCTGGGTAGTTGAAACCCGTGGAATGGGTACCATGCAATATGACTTCAAAGGGTCTTCATTTGCTCACCGAACCTCTCCAATCCTATCACTGCTGCGTTTATGTCCCTGTACACATGCTTGATTCTCTTTCGGAGACATAGCAATCCATAGGTTTTAAGATACTTAAGAGTCAGGTACATTCTTAGGCGTTTAATATGCGGTGTTGAGTCCATTTCGTTGAGCAAGGAGTAGCTCTTGTCTATTCCATATTTGGCTTAAGGAACTTTATCTGTGCTCATTTCAATCTCTGGTTTTATGCAGCACCCCAACTCACCTTTACCCTTAAACAAGCATAAGTTGGTTTTCTAAATTTGAGACCCTGTTCTGTTCTGTAATTCAGTTCCTGTGTAGCCAAGTTTACATTCCGTGTATTACTGATATCTTATGATGTTTCTTTTTCTGTGTGACTTATTTCAGTTAGAATCATCGTACCTGAATCCACTCATTGTGCTGCTACGGGCCTGATGACATAGATTTCACTGCTGAGTGATACTGCATTGTACGTAAGTACCACAAGTTCTTTATCCATTTTTCACTTTCTGTGATATTGAACTTGTACGGTAAACGAGATTCTTGTAAACAGAGGCGTCCCAAACTTTGGGGTGGCTGTGTCTTTTTGATTTTAATTTCCCTAAGCTATAGGACCATAAGTGGAAGTGGCCTAGGCTCTGTTGCTTTGTTTTTTAGATGTTTCAGGAAACACCATACACTTCTCCCGAGTGTCTGTTGGCAGTTTACATCCCGCCCATCAGCATAACAAGGCTCCCAGTTCTCCATGGCCTGTCCTGCCTTTCTGGATTTTACACTTTTTTCAGATGGCCCTTTTGACCGGGGGGAAGTGAGACTTCATTGTAGTGCAGATTTCCTTTGCAAGCTTGCTTGGTTGGCCAAAAAGGGCGTATGCGTTTTTTCCTGAATATATTCAGGAAAAAACGCATACGCCCTTTTTGGCCAAGTGCATCATTGTGGACGTTCTGCCTCTTTTCCTATGCTTTCAATGCAATTCCAGTCTACCTCCTGAAATCGGTTTCCTGCAATTCTGCCCCGCTTTCAAGTCCTCTTGGCAGCCTTACTTCAGTATATTTTTGGACGATAGTTGTCATTTATAACTCTGCAGGTTTGTGAATTACAGTGCCCCTGAGCTCCTTTCTTCAACTCGTTTTCTTGTGAGCTGGCCGCAACACCGCAGGATGGCTTCAGGCCCTAATCTGGTTCCGGCACGGCACGCTGAGCCTTTGGTTATTTCCTCTTCCTGGTGGGAAATGAGAGTTAAATTTGCCCGTCCAGACACCTCCAGCTAGTCTCTCATTGGTTCTCGCTATTCCTGTTCATCTTCCGCAGAAATTGCAAACTGGGCCAAACAGGAGGTTAAAGGGACTGACTCTCCAAGTCGGGAGAGTGTTAGTAAAGCGTCTGGAATGTTGCACCCGAGTACCAGGGTACGAAAACTGAGACATATTTGAACACGTCTCCCGATCACATGGTTGATCATACTCTAGGTTCCACATGCATGTTTTAGCTGAAGGAAGAATACCTTAAACCTGGGTAGTTGAAACCCGTGAAATGGGTACCATGCAATATGACTTCAAAGGGTCTTCATTTGCTCACCGAACCTCTCCAATCCTATCACTGCTGCGTTTATGTCCCTGTACACATGCTTGATTCTCTTTCGGAGACATAGCAATCCATAGGTTTTAAGATACTTAAGAGTCAGGTACATTCTTAGGCGTTTAATATGCGGTGTTGAGTCCATTTCGTTGAGCAAGGAGTAGCTCTTGTCTATTCCATATTTGGCTTAAGGAACTTTATCTGTGCTCATTTCAATCTCTGGTTTTATGCAGCACCCCAACTCACCTTTACCCTTAAACAAGCATAAGTTGGTTTTCTAAATTTGAGACCCTGTTCTGTTCTGTAATTCAGTTCCTGTGTAGCCAAGTTGACATTCCGTGTATTACTGATATCGTATGATGTTTCTTTTTCTGTGTGACTTATTTCAGTTAGAATCATCGTACCTGAATCCACTCATTGTGCTGCTACGGGCCTGATGACATAGATTTCACTGCTGAGTGATACTGCATTGTACGTAAGTACCACAAGTTCTTTATCCATTTTTCACTTTCTGTGATATTGAACTTGTACGGTAAACGAGGTTCTTGTAAACAGAGGCGTCCCAAACATTGGGGTGGCTGTGTCTTTTTGATTTTAATTTCCCTAAGCTATAGGACCATAAGTGGAAGTGCCCTAGGCTCTGTTGCTTTGTTTTTTAGATGTTTCAGGAAACACCATACACTTCTCCCGAGTGTCTGTTGGCAGTTTACATCCCGCCCATCAGCATAACAAGGCTCCCAGTTCTCCATGGCCTGTCCTGCCTTTCTGGATTTTACACTTTTTTCAGATGGCCCTTTTGACCGGGGGGAAGTGAGACTTCATTGTAGTGCAGATTTCCTTTGCAAGCTTGCTTGGTTGGCCAAAAAGGGCGTATGCGTTCTTTCCTGAATATATTCAGGAAAAAACGCATACGCCCTTTTTGGCCAAGTGCATCATTGTGGACGTTCTGCCTCTTTTCCTATGCTTTCAATGCAATTCCAGTCTACCTCCTGAAATCGGTTTCCTGCAATTCTGCCCCGCTTTCAAGTCCTCTTGGCAGCCTTACTTCAGTATATTTTTGGACGATAGTTGTCATTTATAACTCTGCAGGTTTGTGAATTACAGTGCCCCTGAGCTCCTTTCTTCAACTCGTTTTCTTGTGAGCTGGCCGCAACACCGCAGGATGGCTTCAGGCCCTAATCTGGTTCCGGCACGGCACGCTGAGCCTTTGGTTATTTCCTCTTCCTGGTGGGAAATGAGAGTTAAATTTGCCCGTCCAGACACCTCCAGCTAGTCTCTCATTGGTTCTCGCTATTCCTGTTCATCTTCCACAGAAATTGCAAACTGGGCCAAACAGGAGGTTAAAGGGACTGACTCTCCAAGTCGGGAGAGTGTTAGTAAAGCGTCTGGAATGTTGCACCCGAGTACCAGGGTATGAAAACTGAGACATATTTGAACACGTCTCCCGATCACATGGTTGATCATACTCTAGGTTCCACATGCATGTTTTAGCTGAAGGAAGAATACCTTAAACCTGGGTAGTTGAAACCCGTGGAATGGGTACCATGCAATATGACTTCAAAGGGTCTTCATTTGCTCACCGAACCTCTCCAATCCTATCACTGCTGCGTTTATGTCCCTGTACACATGCTTGATTCTCTTTCGGAGACATAGCAATCCATAGGTTTTAAGATACTTAAGAGTCAGGTACATTCTTAGGCGTTTAATATGCGGTGTTGAGTCCATTTCGTTGAGCAAGGAGTAGCTCTTGTCTATTCCATATTTGGCTTAAGGAAGTTTATCTGTGCTCATTTCAATCTCTGGTTTTATGCAGCACCCCAACTCACCTTTACCCTTAAACAAGCATAAGTTGGTTTTCTAAATTTGAGACCCTGTTCTGTTCTGTAATTCAGTTCCTGTGTAGCCAAGTTGACATTCCGTGTATTACTGATATCGTATGATGTTTCTTTTTCTGTGTGACTTATTTCAGTTAGAATCATCGTACCTGAATCCACTCATTGTGCTGCTACGGGCCTGATGACATAGATTTCACTGCTGAGTGATACTGCATTGTACGTAAGTACCACAAGTTCTTTATCCATTTTTCACTTTCTGTGATATTGAACTTGTACGGTAAACGAGGTTCTTGTAAACAGAGGCGTCCCAAACATTGGGGTGGCTGTGTCTTTTTGATTTTAATTTCCCTAAGCTATAGGACCATAAGTGGAAGTGCCCTAGGCTCTGTTGCTTTGTTTTTTAGATGTTTCAGGAAACACCATACACTTCTCCCGAGTGTCTGTTGGCAGTTTACATCCCGCCCATCAGCATAACAAGGCTCCCAGTTCTCCATGGCCTGTCCTGCCTTTCTGGATTTTACACTTTTTTCAGATGGCCCTTTTGACCGGGGGGAAGTGAGACTTCATTGTAGTGCAGATTTCCTTTGCAAGCTTGCTTGGTTGGCCAAAAAGGGCGTATGCGTTCTTTCCTGAATATATTCAGGAAAAAACGCATACGCCCTTTTTGGCCAAGTGCATCATTGTGGACGTTCTGCCTCTTTTCCTATGCTTTCAATGCAATTCCAGTCTACCTCCTGAAATCGGTTTCCTGCAATTCTGCCCCGCTTTCAAGTCCTCTTGGCAGCCTTACTTCAGTATATTTTTGGACGATAGTTGTCATTTATAACTCTGCAGGTTTGTGAATTACAGTGCCCCGAGCTCCTTTCTTCAACTCGTTTTCTTGTGAGCTGGCCGCAACACCGCAGGATGGCTTCAGGCCCTAATCTGGTTCCGGCACGGCACGCTGAGCCTTTGGTTATTTCCTCTTCCTGGTGGGAAATGAGAGTTAAATTTGCCCGTCCAGACACCTCCAGCTAGTCTCTCATTGGTTCTCGCTATTCCTGTTCATCTTCCGCAGAAATTGCAAACTGGGCCAAACAGGAGGTTAAAGGGACTGACTCTCCAAGTCGGGAGAGTGTTAGTAAAGCGTCTGGAATGTTGCACCCGAGTACCAGGGTACGAAAACTGAGACATATTTGAACATGTCTCCCGATCACATGGTTGATCATACTCTAGGTTCCACATGCATGTTTTAGCTGAAGGAAGAATACCTTAAACCTGGGTAGTTGAAACCCGTGGAATGGGTACCATGCAATATGACTTCAAAGGGTCTTCATTTGCTCACCGAACCTCTCCAATCCTATCACTGCTGCGTTTATGTCCCTGTACACATGCTTGATTCTCTTTCGGAGACATAGCAATCCATAGGTTTTAAGATACTTAAGAGTCAGGTACATTCTTAGGCGTTTAATATGCGGTGTTGAGTCCATTTCGTTGAGCAAGGAGTAGCTCTTGTCTATTCCATATTTGGCTTAAGGAACTTTATCTGTGCTCATTTCAATCTCTGGTTTTATGCAGCACCCCAACTCACCTTTACCCTTAAACAAGCATAAGTTGGTTTTCTAAATTTGAGACCCTGTTCTGTTCTGTAATTCAGTTCCTGTGTAGCCAAGTTTACATTCCGTGTATTACTGATATCTTATGATGTTTCTTTTTCTGTGTGACTTATTTCAGTTAGAATCATCGTACCTGAATCCACTCATTGTGCTGCTACGGGCCTGATGGCATAGATTTCACTGCTGAGTGATACTGCATTGTACGTAAGTACCACAAGTTCTTTATCCATTTTTCACTTTCTGTGATATTGAACTTGTACGGTAAACGAGGTTCTTGTAAACAGAGGCGTCCCAAACATTGGGGTGGCTGTGTCTTTTTGATTTTAATTTCCCTAAGCTATAGGACCATAAGTGGAAGTGGCCTAGGCTCTGTTGCTTTGTTTTTTAGATGTTTCAGGAAACACCATACACTTCTCCCGAGTGTCTGTTGGCAGTTTACATCCCGCCCATCAGCATAACAAGGCTCCCAGTTCTCCATGGCCTGTCCTGCCTTTCTGGATTTTACACTTTTTTCAGATGGCCCTTTTGACCGGGGGGAAGTGAGACTTCATTGTAGTGCAGATTTCCTTTGCAAGCTTGCTTGGTTGGCCAAAAAGGGCGTATGCGTTCTTTCCTGAATATATTCAGGAAAAAACGCATACGCCCTTTTTGGCCAAGTGCATCATTGTGGACGTTCTGCCTCTTTTCCTATGCTTTCAATGCAATTCCAGTCTACCTCCTGAAATCGGTTTCCTGCAATTCTGCCCCGCTTTCAAGTCCCCTTGGCAGCCTTACTTCAGTATATTTTTGGACGATAGCTGTCATTTATAACTCTGCAGGTTTGTGAATTACAGTGCCCCTGAGCTCCTTTCTTCAACTCGTTTTCTTGTGAGCTGGCCGCAACACCGCAGGATGGCTTCAGGCCCTAATCTGGTTCCGGCACGGCACGCTGAGCCTTTGGTTATTTCCTCTTCCTGGTGGGAAATGAGAGTTAAATTTGCCCGTCCAGACACCTCCAGCTAGTCTCTCATTGGTTCTCGCTATTCCTGTTCATCTTCCGCAGAAATTGCAAACTGGGCCAAACAGGAGGTTAAAGGGACTGACTCTCCAAGTCGGGAGAGTGTTAGTAAAGCGTCTGGAATGTTGCACCCGAGTACCAGGGTACGAAAACTGAGACATATTTGAACACGTCTCCCGATCACATGGTTGATCATACTCTAGGTTCCACATGCATGTTTTAGCTGAAGGAAGAATACCTTAAACCTGGGTAGTTGAAACCCGTGGAATGGGTACCATGCAATATGACTTCAAAGGGTCTTCATTTGCTCACCGAACCTCTCCAATCCTATCACTGCTGCGTTTATGTCCCTGTACACATGCTTGATTCTCTTTCGGAGACATAGCAATCCATAGGTTTTAAGATACTTAAGAGTCAGGTACATTCTTAGGCGTTTAATATGCGGTGTTGAGTCCATTTCGTTGAGCAAGGAGTAGCTCTTGTCTATTCCATATTTGGCTTAAGGAACTTTATCTGTGCTCATTTCAATCTCTGGTTTTATGCAGCACCCCAACTCACCTTTACCCTTAAACAAGCATAAGTTGGTTTTCTAAATTTGAGACCCTGTTCTGTTCTGTAATTCAGTTCCTGTGTAGCCAAGTTTACATTCCGTGTATTACTGATATCTTATGATGTTTCTTTTTCTGTGTGACTTATTTCAGTTAGAATCATCGTACCTGAATCCACTCATTGTGCTGCTACGGGCCTGATGACATAGATTTCACTGCTGAGTGATACTGCATTGTACGTAAGTACCACAAGTTCTTTATCCATTTTTCACTTTCTGTGATATTGAACTTGTACGGTAAACGAGGTTCTTGTAAACAGAGGCGTCCCAAACATTGGGGTGGCTGTGTCTTTTTGATTTTAATTTCCCTAAGCTATAGGACCATAAGTGGAAGTGGCCTAGGCTCTGTTGCTTTGTTTTTTAGATGTTTCAGGAAACACCATACACTTCTCCCGAGTGTCTGTTGGCAGTTTACATCCCGCCCATCAGCATAACAAGGCTCCCAGTTCTCCATGGCCTGTCCTGCCTTTCTGGATTTTACACTTTTTTCAGATGGCCCTTTTGACCGGGGGGAAGTGAGACTTCATTGTAGTGCAGATTTCCTTTGCAAGCTTGCTTGGTTGGCCAAAAAGGGCGTATGCGTTCTTTCCTCAATATATTCAGGAAAAAACGCATACGCCCTTTTTGGCCAAGTGCATCATTGTGGACGTTCTGCCTCTTTTCCTATGCTTTCAATGCAATTCCAGTCTACCTCCTGAAATCGGTTTCCTGCAATTCTGCCCCGCTTTCAAGTCCTCTTGGCAGCCTTACTTCAGTATATTTTTGGACGATAGTTGTCATTTATAACTCTGCAGGTTTGTGAATTACAGTGCCCCTGAGCTCCTTTCTTCAACTCGTTTTCTTGTGAGCTGGCCGCAACACCGCAGGATGGCTTCAGGCCCTAATCTGGTTCCGGCACGGCACGCTGAGCCTTTGGTTATTTCCTCTTCCTGGTGGGAAATGAGAGTTAAATTTGCCCGTCCAGACACCTCCAGCTAGTCTCTCATTGGTTCTCGCTATTCCTGTTCATCTTCCGCAGAAATTGCAAACTGGGCCAAACAGGAGGTTAAAGGGACTGACTCTCCAAGTCGGGAGAGTGTTAGTAAAGCGTCTGGAATGTTGCACCCGAGTACCAGGGTACGAAAACTGAGACATATTTGAACACGTCTCCCGATCACATGGTTGATCATACTCTAGGTTCCACATGCATGTTTTAGCTGAAGGAAGAATACCTTAAACCTGGGTAGTTGAAACCCGTGGAATGGGTACCATGCAATATGACTTCAAAGGGTCTTCATTTGCTCACCGAACCTCTCCAATCCTATCACTGCTGCGTTTATGTCCCTGTACACATGCTTGATTCTCTTTCGGAGACATAGCAATCCATAGGTTTTAAGATACTTAAGAGTCAGGTACATTCTTAGGCGTTTAATATGCGGTGTTGAGTCCATTTCGTTGAGCAAGGAGTAGCTCTTGTCTATTCCATATTTGGCTTAAGGAACTTTATCTGTGCTCATTTCAATCTCTGGTTTTATGCAGCACCCCAACTCACCTTTACCCTTAAACAAGCATAAGTTGGTTTTCTAAATTTGAGACCCTGTTCTGTTCTGTAATTCAGTTCCTGTGTAGCCAAGTTTACATTCCGTGTATTACTGATATCTTATGATGTTTCTTTCTCTGTGTGACTTATTTCAGTTAGAATCATCGTACCTGAATCCACTCATTGTGCTGCTACGGGCCTGATGACATAGATTTCACTGCTGAGTGATACTGCATTGTACGTAAGTACCACAAGTTCTTTATCCATTTTTCACTTTCTGTGATATTGAACTTGTACGGTAAACGAGGTTCTTGTAAACAGAGGCGTCCCAAACATTGGGGTGGCTGTGTCTTTTTGATTTTAATTTCCCTAAGCTATAGGACCATAAGTGGAAGTGCCCTAGGCTCTGTTGCTTTGTTTTTTAGATGTTTCAGGAAACACCATACACTTCTCCCGAGTGTCTGTTGGCAGTTTACATCCCGCCCATCAGCATAACAAGGCTCCCAGTTCTCCATGGCCTGTCCTGCCTTTCTGGATTTTACACTTTTTTCAGATGGCCCTTTTGACCGGGGGGAAGTGAGACTTCATTGTAGTGCAGATTTCCTTTGCAAGCTTGCTTGGTTGGCCAAAAAGGGCGTATGCGTTCTTTCCTGAATATATTCAGGAAAAAACGCATACGCCCTTTTTGGCCAAGTGCATCATTGTGGACGTTCTGCCTCTTTTCCTATGCTTTCAATGCAATTCCAGTCTACCTCCTGAAATCGGTTTCCTGCAATTCTGCCCTGCTTTCAAGTTCTCTTGGCAGCCTTACTTCAGTATATTTTTGGACGATAGTTGTCATTTATAACTCTGCAGGTTTGTGAATTACAGTGCCCCTGAGCTCCTTTCTTCAACTCGTTTTCTTGTGAGCTGGCCGCAACACCGCAGGATGGCTTCAGGCCCTAATCTGGTTCCGGCACGGCACGCTGAGCCTTTGGTTATTTCCTCTTCCTGGTGGGAAATGAGAGTTAAATTTGCCCGTCCAGACACCTCCAGCTAGTCTCTCATTGGTTCTCGCTATTCCTGTTCATCTTCCGCAGAAATTGCAAACTGGGCCAAACAGGAGGTTAAAGGGACTGACTCTCCAAGTCGGGAGAGTGTTAGTAAAGCGTCTGGAATTTTGCACCCGAGTACCAGGGTACGAAAACTGAGACATATTTGAACACGTCTCCCGATCACATGGTTGATCATACTCTAGGTTCCACATGCATGTTTTAGCTGAAGGAAGAATACCTTAAACCTGGGTAGTTGAAACCCGTGGAATGGATACCATGCAATATGACTTCAAAGGGTCTTCATTTGCTCACCGAACCTCTCCAATCCTATCACTGCTGCGTTTATGTCCCTGTACACATGCTTGATTCTCTTTCGGAGACATAGCAATCCATAGGTTTTAAGATACTTAAGAGTCAGGTACATTCTTAGGCGTTTAATATGCGGTGTTGAGTCCATTTCGTTGAGCAAGGAGTAGCTCTTGTCTATTCCATATTTGGCTTAAGGAACTTTATCTGTGCTCATTTCAATCTCTGGTTTTATGCAGCACCCCAACTCACCTTTACCCTTAAACAAGCATAAGTTGGTTTTCTAAATTTGAGACCCTGTTCTGTTCTGTAATTCAGTTCCTGTGTAGCCAAGTTTACATTCCGTGTATTACTGATATCTTATGATGTTTCTTTCTCTGTGTGACTTATTTCAGTTAGAATCATCGTACCTGAATCCACTCATTGTGCTGCTACGGGCCTGATGACATAGATTTCACTGCTGAGTGATACTGCATTGTACGTAAGTACCACAAGTTCTTTATCCATTTTTCACTTTCTGTGATATTGAACTTGTACGGTAAACGAGGTTCTTGTAAACAGAGGCGTCCCAAACATTGGGGTGGCTGTGTCTTTTTGATTTTAATTTCCCTAAGCTATAGGACCGTAAGTGGAAGTGCCCTAGGCTCTGTTGCTTTGTTTTTTAGATGTTTCAGGAAACACCATACACTTCTCCCGAGTGTCTGTTGGCAGTTTACATCCCGCCCATCAGCATAACAAGGCTCCCAGTTCTCCATGGCCTGTCCTGCCTTTCTGGATTTTACACTTTTTTCAGATGGCCCTTTTGACCGGGGGGAAGTGAGACTTCATTGTAGTGCAGATTTCCTTTGCAAGCTTGCTTGGTTGGCCAAAAAGGGCGTATGCGTTTTTTCCTGAATATATTCAGGAAAAAACGCATACGCCCTTTTTGGCCAAGTGCATCATTGTGGACGTTCTGCCTCTTTTCCTATGCTTTCAATGCAATTCCAGTCTACCTCCTGAAATCGGTTTCCTGCAATTCTGCCCCGCTTTCAAGTCCTCTTGGCAGCCTTACTTCAGTATATTTTTGGACGATAGCTGTCATTTATAACTCTGCAGGTTTGTGAATTACAGTGCCCCTGAGCTCCTTTCTTCAACTCGTTTTCTTGTGAGCTGGCCGCAACACCGCAGGATGGCTTCAGGCCCTAATCTGGTTCCGGCACGGCACGCTGAGCCTTTGGTTATTTCCTCTTCCTGGTGGGAAATGAGAGTTAAATTTGCCCGTCCAGACACCTCCAGCTAGTCTCTCATTGGTTCTCGCTATTCCTGTTCATCTTCCGCAGAAATTGCAAACTGGGCCAAACAGGAGGTTAAAGGGACTGACTCTCCAAGTCGGGAGAGTGTTAGTAAAGCGTCTGGAATGTTGCACCCGAGTACCAGGGTACGAAAACTGAGACATATTTGAACACGTCTCCCGATCACATGGTTGATCATACTCTAGGTTCCACATGCATGTTTTAGCTGAAGGAAGAATACCTTAAACCTGGGTAGTTGAAACCCGTGGAATGGGTACCATGCAATATGACTTCAAAGGGTCTTCATTTGCTCACCGAACCTCTCCAATCCTATCACTGCTGCGTTTATGTCCCTGTACACATGCTTGATTCTCTTTCGGAGACATAGCAATCCATAGGTTTTAAGATACTTAAGAGTCAGGTACATTCTTAGGCGTTTAATATGCGGTGTTGAGTCCATTTCGTTGAGCAAGGAGTAGCTCTTGTCTATTCCATATTTGGCTTAAGGAACTTTATCTGTGCTCATTTCAATCTCTGGTTTTATGCAGCACCCCAACTCACCTTTACCCTTAAACAAGCATAAGTTGGTTTTCTAAATTTGAGACCCTGTTCTGTTCTGTAATTCAGTTCCTGTGTAGCCAAGTTTACATTCCGTGTATTACTGATATCTTATGATGTTTCTTTTTCTGTGTGACTTATTTCAGTTAGAATCATCGTACCTGAATCCACTCATTGTGCTGCTACGGGCCTGATGACATAGATTTCACTGCTGAGTGATACTGCATTGTACGTAAGTACCACAAGTTCTTTATCCATTTTTCACTTTCTGTGATATTGAACTTGTACGGTAAACGAGGTTCTTGTAAACAGAGGCGTCCCAAACATTGGGGTGGCTGTGTCTTTTTGATTTTAATTTCCCTAAGCTATAGGACCATAAGTGGAAGTGCCCTAGGCTCTGTTGCTTTGTTTTTTAGATGTTTCAGGAAACACCATACACTTCTCCCGAGTGTCTGTTGGCAGTTTACATCCCGCCCATCAGCATAACAAGGCTCCCAGTTCTCCATGGCCTGTCCTGCCTTTCTGGATTTTACACTTTTTTCAGATGGCCCTTTTGACCGGGGGGAAGTGAGACTTCATTGTAGTGCAGATTTCCTTTGCAAGCTTGCTTGGTTGGCCAAAAAGGGCGTATGCGTTCTTTCCTGAATATATTCAGGAAAAAACGCATACGCCCTTTTTGGCCAAGTGCATCATTGTGGACGTTCTGCCTCTTTTCCTATGCTTTCAATGCAATTCCAGTCTACCTCCTGAAATCGGTTTCCTGCAATTCTGCCCCGCTTTCAAGTCCTCTTGGCAGCCTTACTTCAGTATATTTTTGGACGATAGTTGTCATTTATAACTCTGCAGGTTTGTGAATTACAGTGCCCCTGAGCTCCTTTCTTCAACTCGTTTTCTTGTGAGCTGGCCGCAACACCGCAGGATGGCTTCAGGCCCTAATCTGGTTCCGGCACGGCACGCTGAGCCTTTGGTTATTTCCTCTTCCTGGTGGGAAATGAGAGTTAAATTTGCCCGTCCAGACACCTCCAGCTAGTCTCTCATTGGTTCTCGCTATTCCTGTTCATCTTCCGCAGAAATTGCAAACTGGGCCAAACAGGAGGTTAAAGGGACTGACTCTCCAAGTCGGGAGAGTGTTAGTAAAGCGTCTGGAATGTTGCACCCGAGTACCAGGGTACGAAAACTGAGACATATTTGAACACGTCTCCCGATCACATGGTTGATCATACTCTAGGTTCCACATGCATGTTTTAGCTGAAGGAAGAATACCTTAAACCTGGGTAGTTGAAACCCGTGGAATGGGTACCATGCAATATGACTTCAAAGGGTCTTCATTTGCTCACCGAACCTCTCCAATCCTATCACTGCTGCGTTTATGTCCCTGTACACATGCTTGATTCTCTTTCGGAGACATAGCAATCCATAGGTTTTAAGATACTTAAGAGTCAGGTACATTCTTAGGCGTTTAATATGCGGTGTTGAGTCCATTTCGTTGAGCAAGGAGTAGCTCTTGTCTATTCCATATTTGGCTTAAGGAACTTTATCTGTGCTCATTTCAATCTCTGGTTTTATGCAGCACCCCAACTCACCTTTACCCTTAAACAAGCATAAGTTGGTTTTCTAAATTTGAGACCCTGTTCTGTTCTGTAATTCAGTTCCTGTGTAGCCAAGTTTACATTCCGTGTATTACTGATATCTTATGATGTTTCTTTCTCTGTGTGACTTATTTCAGTTAGAATCATCGTACCTGAATCCACTCATTGTGCTGCTACGGGCCTGATGACATAGATTTCACTGCTGAGTGATACTGCATTGTACGTAAGTACCACAAGTTCTTTATCCATTTTTCACTTTCTGTGATATTGAACTTGTACGGTAAACGAGGTTCTTGTAAACAGAGGCGTCCCAAACATTGGGGTGGCTGTGTCTTTTTGATTTTAATTTCCCTAAGCTATAGGACCATAAGTGGAAGTGCCCTAGGCTCTGTTGCTTTGTTTTTTAGATGTTTCAGGAAACACCATACACTTCTCCCGAGTGTCTGTTGGCAGTTTACATCCCGCCCATCAGCATAACAAGGCTCCCAGTTCTCCATGGCCTGTCCTGCCTTTCTGGATTTTACACTTTTTTCAGATGGCCCTTTTGACCGGGGGGAAGTGAGACTTCATTGTAGTGCAGATTTCCTTTGCAAGCTTGCTTGGTTGGCCAAAAAGGGCGTATGCGTTTTTTCCTGAATATATTCAGGAAAAAACGCATACGCCCTTTTTGGCCAAGTGCGTCATTGTGGACGTTCTGCCTCTTTTCCTATGCTTTCAATGCAATTCCAGTCTACCTCCTGAAATCGGTTTCCTGCAATTCTGCCCCGCTTTCAAGTCCTCTTGGCAGCCTTACTTCAGTATATTTTTGGACGATAGCTGTCATTTATAACTCTGCAGGTTTGTGAATTACAGTGCCCCTGAGCTCCTTTCTTCAACTCGTTTTCTTGTGAGCTGGCCGCAACACCGCAGGATGGCTTCAGGCCCTAATCTGGTTCCGGCACGGCACGCTGAGCCTTTGGTTATTTCCTCTTCCTGGTGGGAAATGAGAGTTAAATTTGCCCGTCCAGACACCTCCAGCTAGTCTCTCATTGGTTCTCGCTATTCCTGTTCATCTTCCGCAGAAATTGCAAACTGGGCCAAACAGGAGGTTAAAGGGACTGACTCTCCAAGTCGGGAGAGTGTTAGTAAAGCGTCTGGAATGTTGCACCCGAGTACCAGGGTACGAAAACTGAGACATATTTGAACACGTCTCCCGATCACATGGTTGATCATACTCTAGGTTCCACATGCATGTTTTAGCTGAAGGAAGAATACCTTAAACCTGGGTAGTTGAAACCCGTGGAATGGGTACCATGCAATATGACTTCAAAGGGTCTTCATTTGCTCACCGAACCTCTCCAATCCTATCACTGCTGCGTTTATGTCCCTGTACACATGCTTGATTCTCTTTCGGAGACATAGCAATCCATAGGTTTTAAGATACTTAAGAGTCAGGTACATTCTTAGGCGTTTAATATGCGGTGTTGAGTCCATTTCGTTGAGCAAGGAGTAGCTCTTGTCTATTCCATATTTGGCTTAAGGAACTTTATCTGTGCTCATTTCAATCTCTGGTTTTATGCAGCACCCCAACTCACCTTTACCCTTAAACAAGCATAAGTTGGTTTTCTAAATTTGAGACCCTGTTCTGTTCTGTAATTCAGTTCCTGTGTAGCCAAGTTTACATTCCGTGTATTACTGATATCTTATGATGTTTCTTTCTCTGTGTGACTTATTTCAGTTAGAATCATCGTACCTGAATCCACTCATTGTGCTGCTACGGGCCTGATGACATAGATTTCACTGCTGAGTGATACTGCATTGTACGTAAGTACCACAAGTTCTTTATCCATTTTTCACTTTCTGTGATATTGAACTTGTACGGTAAACGAGGTTCTTGTAAACAGAGGCGTCCCAAACATTGGGGTGGCTGTGTCTTTTTGATTTTAATTTCCCTAAGCTATAGGACCATAAGTGGAAGTGCCCTAGGCTCTGTTGCTTTGTTTTTTAGATGTTTCAGGAAACACCATACACTTCTCCCGAGTGTCTGTTGGCAGTTTACATCCCGCCCATCAGCATAACAAGGCTCCCAGTTCTCCATGGCCTGTCCTGCCTTTCTGGATTTTACACTTTTTTCAGATGGCCCTTTTGACCGGGGGGAAGTGAGACTTCATTGTAGTGCAGATTTCCTTTGCAAGCTTGCTTGGTTGGCCAAAAAGGGCGTATGCGTTCTTTCCTGAATATATTCAGGAAAAAACGCATACGCCCTTTTTGGCCAAGTGCGTCATTGTGGACGTTCTGCCTCTTTTCCTATGCTTTCAATGCAATTCCAGTCTACCTCCTGAAATCGGTTTCCTGCAATTCTGCCCCGCTTTCAAGTCCTCTTGGCAGCCTTACTTCAGTATATTTTTGGACGATAGTTGTCATTTATAACTCTGCAGGTTTGTGAGTTACAGTGCCCCTGAGTTCCTTTCTTCAACTCGTTTTCTTGTGAGCTGGCCGCAACACCGCAGGATGGCTTCAGGCCCTAATCTGGTTCCGGCACGGCATGCTGAGCCTTTGGTTATTTCCTCTTCCTGGTGGGAAATGAGAGTTAAATTTGCCCGTCCAGACACCTCCAGCTAGTCTCTCATTGGTTCTCGCTATTCCTGTTCATCTTCCGCAGAAATTGCAAACTGGGCCAAACAGGAGGTTAAAGGGACTGACTCTCCAAGTCGGGAGAGTGTTAGTAAAGCGTCTGGAATGTTGCACCCGAGTACCAGGGTACGAAAACTGAGACATATTTGAACACGTCTCCCGATCACATGGTTGATCATACTCTAGGTTCCACATGCATGTTTTAGCTGAAGGAAGAATACCTTAAACCTGGGTAGTTGAAACCCGTGGAATGGGTACCATGCAATATGACTTCAAAGGGTCTTCATTTGCTCACCGAACCTCTCCAATCCTATCACTGCTGCGTTTATGTCCCTGTACACATGCTTGATTCTCTTTCGGAGACATAGCAATCCATAGGTTTTAAGATACTTAAGAGTCAGGTACATTCTTAGGCGTTTAATATGTGGTGTTGAGTCCATTTCGTTGAGCAAGGAGTAGCTCTTGTCTATTCCATATTTGGCTTAAGGAACTTTATCTGTGCTCATTTCAATCTCTGGTTTTATGCAGCACCCCAACTCACCTTTACCCTTAAACAAGCATAAGTTGGTTTTCTAAATTTGAGACCCTGTTCTGTTCTGTAATTCAGTTCCTGTGTAGCCAAGTTTACATTCCGTGTATTACTGATATCTTATGATGTTTCTTTTTCTGTGTGACTTATTTCAGTTAGAATCATCGTACCTGAATCCACTCATTGTGCTGCTACGGGCCTGATGGCATGGATTTCACTGCTGAGTGATACTGCATTGTACGTAAGTACCACAAGTTCTTTATCCATTTTTCACTTTCTGTGATATTGAACTTGTATGGTAAACGAGGTTCTTGTAAACAGAGGCGTCCCAAACATTGGGGTGGCTGTATCTTTTTTATTTTAATTTCCCTAAGCTATAGGACCATAAATGGAAGTGCCCTAGGCTCTGTTGCTTTGTTTTTTAGATGTTTCAGGAAACACCATACACTTCTCCCGAGTGTCTGTTGGCAGTTTACATCCCGCCCATCAGCATAACAAGGCTCCCAGTTCTCCATGGCCTGTCCTGCCTTTCTGGATTTTACACTTTTTTCAGATGGCCCTTTTGACCGGGGGGAAGTGAGACTTCATTGTAGTGCAGATTTCCTTTGCAAGCTTGCTTGGTTGGCCAAAAAGGGCGTATGCGTTTTTTCCTGAATATATTCAGGAAAAAACGCATACGCCCTTTTTGGCCAAGTGCATCATTGTGGACGTTCTGCCTCTTTTCCTATGCTTTCAATGCAATTCCAGTCTACCTCCTGAAATCGGTTTCCTGCAATTCTGCCCCGCTTTCAAGTCCTCTTGGCAGCCTTACTTCAGTATATTTTTGGACGATAGTTGTCATTTATAACTCTGCAGGTTTGTGAGTTACAGTGCCCCTGAGTTCCTTTCTTCAAGTCGTTTTCTTGTGAGCTGGCCGCAACACCACAGGATGGCTTCAGGCCCTAATCTGGTTCCGGCACGGCATGCTGAGCCTTTGGTTATTTCCTCTTCCTGGTGGGAAATGAGAGTTAAATTTGCCCGTCCAGACACCTCCAGCTAGTCTCTCATTGGTTCTCGCTATTCCTGTTCATCTTCCGCAGAAATTGCAAACTGGGCCAAACAGGAGGTTAAAGGGACTGACTCTCCAAGTCGGGAGAGTGTTAGTAAAGCGTCTGGAATGTTGCACCCGAGTACCAGGGTACGAAAACTGAGACATATTTGAACACGTCTCCCGATCACATCGTTGATCATACTCTAGGTTCCACATGCATGTTTTAGCTGAAGGAAGAATACCTTAAACCTGGGTAGTTGAAACCCGTGGAATGGGTACCATGCAATATGACTTCAAAGGGTCTTCATTTGCTCACCGAACCTCTCCAATCCTATCACTGCTGCGTTTATGTCCCTGTACACATGCTTGATTCTCTTTCGGAGACATAGCAATCCATAGGTTTTAAGATACTTAAGAGTCAGGTACATTCTTAGGCGTTTAATATGTGGTGTTGAGTCCATTTCGTTGAGCAAGGAGTAGCTCTTGTCTATTCCATATTTGGCTTAAGGAACTTTATCTGTGCTCATTTCAATCTCTGGTTTTATGCAGCACCCCAACTCACCTTTACCCTTAAACAAGCATAAGTTGGTTTTCTAAATTTGAGACCCTGTTCTGTTCTGTAATTCAGTTCCTGTGTAGCCAAGTTTACATTCCGTGTATTACTGATATCTTATGATGTTTCTTTTTCTGTGTGACTTATTTCAGTTAGAATCATCGTACCTGAATCCACTCATTGTGCTGCTACGGGCCTGATGACATAGATTTCACTGCTGAGTGATACTGCATTGTACGTAAGTACCACAAGTTCTTTATCCATTTTTCACTTTCTGTGATATTGAACTTGTACGGTAAACGAGGTTCTTGTAAACAGAGGCGTCCCAAACATTGGGGTGGCTGTGTCTTTTTGATTTTAATTTCCCTAAGCTATAGGACCATAAGTGGAAGTGCCCTAGGCTCTGTTGCTTTGTTTTTTAGATGTTTCAGGAAACACCATACACTTCTCCCGAGTGTCTGTTGGCAGTTTACATCCCGCCCATCAGCATAACAAGGCTCCCAGTTCTCCATGGCCTGTCCTGCCTTTCTGGATTTTACACTTTTTTCAGATGGCCCTTTTGACCGGGGGGAAGTGAGACTTCATTGTAGTGCAGATTTCCTTTGCAAGCTTGCTTGGTTGGCCAAAAAGGGCGTATGCGTTTTTTCCTGAATATATTCAGGAAAAAACTCATACGCCCTTTTTGGCCAAGTGCATCATTGTGGACGTTCTGCCTCTTTTCCTATGCTTTCAATGCAATTCCAGTCTACCTCCTGAAATCGGTTTCCTGCAATTCTGCCCCGCTTTCAAGTCCTCTTGGCAGCCTTACTTCAGTATATTTTTGGACGATAGTTGTCATTTATAACTCTGCAGGTTTGTGAATTACAGTGCCCCTGAGCTCCTTTCTTCAACTCGTTTTCTTGTGAGCTGGCCGCAACACCGCAGGATGGCTTCAGGCCCTAATCTGGTTCCGGCACGGCACGCTGAGCCTTTGGTTATTTCCTCTTCCTGGTGGGAAATGAGAGTTAAATTTGCCCGTCCAGACACCTCCAGCTAGTCTCTCATTGGTTCTCGCTATTCCTGTTCATCTTCCGCAGAAATTGCAAACTGGGCCAAACAGGAGGTTAAAGGGACTGACTCTCCAAGTCGGGAGAGTGTTAGTAAAGCGTCTGGAATGTTGCACCCGAGTACCAGGGTACGAAAACTGAGACATATTTGAACACGTCTCCCGATCACATGGTTGATCATACTCTAGGTTCCACATGCATGTTTTAGCTGAAGGAAGAATACCTTAAACCTGGGTAGTTGAAACCCGTGGAATGGGTACCATGCAATATGACTTCAAAGGGTCTTCATTTGCTCACCGAACCTCTCCAATCCTATCACTGCTGCGTTTATGTCCCTGTACACATGCTTGATTCTCTTTCGGAGACATAGCAATCCATAGGTTTTAAGATACTTAAGAGTCAGGTACATTCTTAGGCGTTTAATATGCGGTGTTGAGTCCATTTCGTTGAGCAAGGAGTAGCTCTTGTCTATTCCATATTTGGCTTAAGGAACTTTATCTGTGCTCATTTCAATCTCTGGTTTTATGCAGCACCCCAACTCACCTTTACCCTTAAACAAGCATAAGTTGGTTTTCTAAATTTGAGACCCTGTTCTGTTCTGTAATTCAGTTCCTGTGTAGCCAAGTTTACATTCCGTGTATTACTGATATCTTATGATGTTTCTTTTTCTGTGTGACTTATTTCAGTTAGAATCATCGTACCTGAATCCACTCATTGTGCTGCTACGGGCCTGATGGCATAGATTTCACTGCTGAGTGATACTGCATTGTACGTAAGTACCACAAGTTCTTTATCCATTTTTCACTTTCTGTGATATTGAACTTGTACGGTAAACGAGGTTCTTGTAAACAGAGGCGTCCCAAACATTGGGGTGGCTGTGTCTTTTTGATTTTAATTTCCCTAAGCTATAGGACCATAAGTGGAAGTTCCTTAGGCTCTGTTGCTTTGTTTTTTAGATGTTTCAGGAAACACCATACACTTCTCCCGAGTGTCTGTTGGCAGTTTACATCCCGCCCATCAGCATAACAAGGCTCCCAGTTCTCCATGGCCTGTCCTGCCTTTCTGGATTTTACACTTTTTTCAGATGGCCCTTTTGACCGGGGGGAAGTGAGACTTCATTGTAGTGCAGATTTCCTTTGCAAGCTTGCTTGGTTGGCCAAAAAGGGCGTATGCGTTTTTTCTTGAATATATTCAGGAAAAAACGCATACGCCCTTTTTGGCCAAGTGCATCATTGTGGACGTTCTGCCTCTTTTCCTATGCTTTCAATGCAATTCCAGTCTACCTCCTGAAATCGGTTTCCTGCAATTCTGCCCCGCTTTCAAGTCCTCTTGGCAGCCTTACTTCAGTATATTTTTGGACGATAGTTGTCATTTATAACTCTGCAGGTTTGTGAATTACAGTGCCCCTGAGCTCCTTTCTTCAACTCGTTTTCTTGTGAGCTGGCCGCAACACCGCAGGATGGCTTCAGGCCCTAATCTGGTTCCGGCACGGCACGCTGAGCCTTTGGTTATTTCCTCTTCCTGGTGGGAAATGAGAGTTAAATTTGCCCGTCCAGACACCTCCAGCTAGTCTCTCATTGGTTCTCGCTATTCCTGTTCATCTTCCGCAGAAATTGCAAACTGGGCCAAACAGGAGGTTAAAGGGACTGACTCTCCAAGTCGGGAGAGTGTTAGTAAAGCGTCTGGAATGTTGCACCCGAGTACCAGGGTACGAAAACTGAGACATATTTGAACACGTCTCCCGATCACATGGTTGATCATACTCTAGGTTCCACATGCATGTTTTAGCTGAAGGAAGAATACCTTAAACCTGGGTAGTTGAAACCCGTGGAATGGGTACCATGCAATATGACTTCAAAGGGTCTTCATTTGCTCACCGAACCTCTCCAATCCTATCACTGCTGCGTTTATGTCCCTGTACACATGCTTGATTCTCTTTCGGAGACATAGCAATCCATAGGTTTTAAGATACTTAAGAGTCAGGTACATTCTTAGGCGTTTAATATGCGGTGTTGAGTCCATTTCGTTGAGCAAGGAGTAGCTCTTGTCTATTCCATATTTGGCTTAAGGAACTTTATCTGTGCTCATTTCAATCTCTGGTTTTATGCAGCACCCCAACTCACCTTTACCCTTAAACAAGCATAAGTTGGTTTTCTAAATTTGAGACCCTGTTCTGTTCTGTAATTCAGTTCCTGTGTAGCCAAGTTTACATTCCGTGTATTACTGATATCTTATGATGTTTCTTTTTCTGTGTGACTTATTTCAGTTAGAATCATCGTACCTGAATCCACTCATTGTGCTGCTACGGGCCTGATGGCATAGATTTCACTGCTGAGTGATACTGCATTGTACGTAAGTACCACAAGTTCTTTATCCATTTTTCACTTTCTGTGATATTGAACTTGTACGGTAAACGAGGTTCTTGTAAACAGAGGCGTCCCAAACATTGGGGTGGCTGTGTCTTTTTGATTTTAATTTCCCTAAGCTATAGGACCATAAGTGGAAGTTCCTTAGGCTCTGTTGCTTTGTTTTTTAGATGTTTCAGGAAACACCATACACTTCTCCCGAGTGTCTGTTGGCAGTTTACATCCCGCCCATCAGCATAACAAGGCTCCCAGTTCTCCATGGCCTGTCCTGCCTTTCTGGATTTTACACTTTTTTCAGATGGCCCTTTTGACCGGGGGGAAGTGAGACTTCATTGTAGTGCAGATTTCCTTTGCAAGCTTGCTTGGTTGGCCAAAAAGGGCGTATGCGTTTTTTCTTGAATATATTCAGGAAAAAACGCATACGCCCTTTTTGGCCAAGTGCATCATTGTGGACGTTCTGCCTCTTTTCCTATGCTTTCAATGCAATTCCAGTCTACCTCCTGAAATCGGTTTCCTGCAATTCTGCCCCGCTTTCAAGTCCTCTTGGCAGCCTTACTTCAGTATATTTTTGGACGATAGTTGTCATTTATAACTCTGCAGGTTTGTGAATTACAGTGCCCCTGAGCTCCTTTCTTCAACTCGTTTTCTTGTGAGCTGGCCGCAACACCGCAGGATGGCTTCAGGCCCTAATCTGGTTCCGGCACGGCACGCTGAGCCTTTGGTTATTTCCTCTTCCTGGTGGGAAATGAGAGTTAAATTTGCCCGTCCAGACACCTCCAGCTAGTCTCTCATTGGTTCTCGCTATTCCTGTTCATCTTCCGCAGAAATTGCAAACTGGGCCAAACAGGAGGTTAAAGGGACTGACTCTCCAAGTCGGGAGAGTGTTAGTAAAGCGTCTGGAATGTTGCACCCGAGTACCAGGGTACGAAAACTGAGACATATTTGAACACGTCTCCCGATCACATGGTTGATCATACTCTAGGTTCCACATGCATGTTTTAGCTGAAGGAAGAATACCTTAAACCTGGGTAGTTGAAACCCGTGGAATGGGTACCATGCAATATGACTTCAAAGGGTCTTCATTTGCTCACCGAACCTCTCCAATCCTATCACTGCTGCGTTTATGTCCCTGTACACATGCTTGATTCTCTTTCGGAGACATAGCAATCCATAGGTTTTAAGATACTTAAGAGTCAGGTACATTCTTAGGCGTTTAATATGCGGTGTTGAGCCCATTTCGTTGAGCAAGGAGTAGCTCTTGTCTATTCCATATTTGGCTTAAGGAACTTTATCTGTGCTCATTTCAATCTCTGGTTTTATGCAGCACCCCAACTCACCTTTACCCTTAAACAAGCATAAGTTGGTTTTCTAAATTTGAGACCCTGTTCTGTTCTGTAATTCAGTTCCTGTGTAGCCAAGTTTACATTCCGTGTATTACTGATATCTTATGATGTTTCTTTTTCTGTGTGACTTATTTCAGTTAGAATCATCGTACCTGAATCCACTCATTGTGCTGCTACGGGCCTGATGACATAGATTTCACTGCTGAGTGATACTGCATTGTACGTAAGTACCACAAGTTCTTTATCCATTTTTCACTTTCTGTGATATTGAACTTGTACGGTAAACGAGGTTCTTGTAAACAGAGGCGTCCCAAACATTGGGGTGGCTGTGTCTTTTTGATTTTAATTTCCCTAAGCTATAGGACCATAAGTGGAAGTGCCCTAGGCTCTGTTGCTTTGTTTTTTAGATGTTTCAGGAAACACCATACACTTCTCCCGAGTGTCTGTTGGCAGTTTACATCCCGCCCATCAGCATAACAAGGCTCCCAGTTCTCCATGGCCTGTCCTGCCTTTCTGGATTTTACACTTTTTTCAGATGGCCCTTTTGACCGGGGGGAAGTGAGACTTCATTGTAGTGCAGATTTCCTTTGCAAGCTTGCTTGGTTGGCCAAAAAGGGCGTATGCGTTTTTTCCTGAATATATTCAGGAAAAAACGCATACGCCCTTTTTGGCCAAGTGCATCATTGTGGACGTTCTGCCTCTTTTCCTATGCTTTCAATGCAATTCCAGTCTACCTCCTGAAATCGGTTTCCTGCAATTCTGCCCCGCTTTCAAGTCCTCTTGGCAGCCTTACTTCAGTATATTTTTGGACGATAGCTGTCATTTATAACTCTGCAGGTTTGTGAATTACAGTGCCCCTGAGCTCCTTTCTTCAACTCGTTTTCTTGTGAGCTGGCCGCAACACCGCAGGATGGCTTCAGGCCCTAAACTGGTTCCGGCACGGCACGCTGAGCCTTTGGTTATTTCCTCTTCCTGGTGGGAAATGAGAGTTAAATTTGCCCGTCCAGACACCTCCAGCTAGTCTCTCATTGGTTCTCGCTATTCCTGTTCATCTTCCGCAGAAATTGCAAACTGGGCCAAACAGGAGGTTAAAGGGACTGACTCTCCAAGTCGGGAGAGTGTTAGTAAAGCGTCTGGAATGTTGCACCCGAGTACCAGGGTACGAAAACTGAGACATATTTGAACACGTCTCCCGATCACATGGTTGATCATACTCTAGGTTCCACATGCATGTTTTAGCTGAAGGAAGAATACCTTAAACCTGGGTAGTTGAAACCCGTGGAATGGGTACCATGCAATATGACTTCAAAGGGTCTTCATTTGCTCACCGAACCTCTCCAATCCTATCACTGCTGCGTTTATGTCCCTGTACACATGCTTGATTCTCTTTCGGAGACATAGCAATCCATAGGTTTTAAGATACTTAAGAGTCAGGTACATTCTTAGGCGTTTAATATGCGGTGTTGAGTCCATTTCGTTGAGCAAGGAGTAGCTCTTGTCTATTCCATATTTGGCTTAAGGAACTTTATCTGTGCTCATTTCAATCTCTGGTTTTATGCAGCACCCCAACTCACCTTTACCCTTAAACAAGCATAAGTTGGTTTTCTAAATTTGAGACCCTGTTCTGTTCTGTAATTCAGTTCCTGTGTAGCCAAGTTTACATTCCGTGTATTACTGATATCTTATGATGTTTCTTTTTCTGTGTGACTTATTTCAGTTAGAATCATCGTACCTGAATCCACTCATTGTGCTGCTACGGGCCTGATGACATAGATTTCACTGCTGAGTGATACTGCATTGTACGTAAGTACCACAAGTTCTTTATCCATTTTTTCACTTTCTGTGATATTGAACTTGTACGGTAAACGAGGTTCTTGTAAACAGAGGCGTCCCAAACATTGGGGTGGCTGTGTCTTTTTGATTTTAATTTCCCTAAGCTATAGGACCATAAGTGGAAGTGCCCTAGGCTCTGTTGCTTTGTTTTTTAGATGTTTCAGGAAACACCATACACTTCTCCCGAGTGTCTGTTGGCAGTTTACATCCCGCCCATCAGCATAACAAGGCTCCCAGTTCTCCATGGCCTGTCCTGCCTTTCTGGATTTTACACTTTTTTCAGATGGCCCTTTTGACCGGGGGGAAGTGAGACTTCATTGTAGTGCAGATTTCCTTTGCAAGCTTGCTTGGTTGGCCAAAAAGGGCGTATGCGTTTTTTCCTGAATATATTCAGGAAAAAACGCATACGCCCTTTTTGGCCAAGTGCGTCATTGTGGACGTTCTGCCTCTTTTCCTATGCTTTCAATGCAATTCCAGTCTACCTCCTGAAATCGGTTTCCTGCAATTCTGCCCCGCTTTCAAGTCCTCTTGGCAGCCTTACTTCAGTATATTTTTGGACGATAGCTGTCATTTATAACTCTGCAGGTTTGTGAATTACAGTGCCCCTGAGCTCCTTTCTTCAACTCGTTTTCTTGTGAGCTGGCCGCAACACCGCAGGATGGCTTCAGGCCCTAAACTGGTTCCGGCACGGCACGCTGAGCCTTTGGTTATTTCCTCTTCCTGGTGGGAAATGAGAGTTAAATTTGCCCGTCCAGACACCTCCAGCTAGTCTCTCATTGGTTCTCGCTATTCCTGTTCATCTTCCGCAGAAATTGCAAACTGGGCCAAACAGGAGGTTAAAGGGACTGACTCTCCAAGTCGGGAGAGTGTTAGTAAAGCGTCTGGAATGTTGCACCCGAGTACCAGGGTACGAAAACTGAGACATATTTGAACACGTCTCCCGATCACATGGTTGATCATACTCTAGGTTCCACATGCATGTTTTAGCTGAAGGAAGAATACCTTAAACCTGGGTAGTTGAAACCCGTGGAATGGGTACCATGCAATATGACTTCAAAGGGTCTTCATTTGCTCACCGAACCTCTCCAATCCTATCACTGCTGCGTTTATGTCCCTGTACACATGCTTGATTCTCTTTCGGAGACATAGCAATCCATAGGTTTTAAGATACTTAAGAGTCAGGTACATTCTTAGGCGTTTAATATGCGGTGTTGAGTCCATTTCGTTGAGCAAGGAGTAGCTCTTGTCTATTCCATATTTGGCTTAAGGAACTTTATCTGTGCTCATTTCAATCTCTGGTTTTATGCAGCACCCCAACTCACCTTTACCCTTAAACAAGCATAAGTTGGTTTTCTAAATTTGAGACCCTGTTCTGTTCTGTAATTCAGTTCCTGTGTAGCCAAGTTTACATTCCGTGTATTACTGATATCTTATGATGTTTCTTTTTCTGTGTGACTTATTTCAGTTAGAATCATCGTACCTGAATCCACTCATTGTGCTGCTACGGGCCTGATGGCATAGATTTCACTGCTGAGTGATACTGCATTGTACGTAAGTACCACAAGTTCTTTATCCATTTTTCACTTTCTGTGATATTGAACTTGTACGGTAAACGAGGTTCTTGTAAACAGAGGCGTCCCAAACATTGGGGTGGCTGTGTCTTTTTGATTTTAATTTCCCTAAGCTATAGGACCATAAGTGGAAGTGCCCTAGGCTCTGTTGCTTTGTTTTTTAGATGTTTCAGGAAACACCATACACTTCTCCCGAGTGTCTGTTGGCAGTTTACATCCCGCCCATCAGCATAACAAGGCTCCCAGTTCTCCATGGCCTGTCCTGCCTTTCTGGATTTTACACTTTTTTCAGATGGCCCTTTTGACCGGGGGGAAGTGAGACTTCATTGTAGTGCAGATTTCCTTTGCAAGCTTGCTTGGTTGGCCAAAAAGGGCGTATGCGTTTTTTCCTGAATATATTCAGGAAAAAATGCATACGCCCTTTTTGGCCAAGTGCATCATTGTGGACGTTCTGCCTCTTTTCCTATGCTTTCAATGCAATTCCAGTCTACCTCCTGAAATCGGTTTCCTGCAATTCTGCCCCGCTTTCAAGTCCTCTTGGCAGCCTTACTTCAGTATATTTTTGGACGATAGCTGTCATTTATAACTCTGCAGGTTTGTGAATTACAGTGCCCCTGAGCTCCTTTCTTCAACTCGTTTTCTTGTGAGCTGGCCGCAACACCGCAGGATGGCTTCAGGCCCTAATCTGGTTCCGGCACGGCACGCTGAGCCTTTGGTTATTTCCTCTTCCTGGTGGGAAATGAGAGTTAAATTTGCCCGTCCAGACACCTCCAGCTAGTCTCTCATTGGTTCTCGCTATTCCTGTTCATCTTCCGCAGAAATTGCAAACTGGGCCAAACAGGAGGTTAAAGGGACTGACTCTCCAAGTCGGGAGAGTGTTAGTAAAGCGTCTGGAATGTTGCACCCGAGTACCAGGGTACGAAAACTGAGACATATTTGAACACGTCTCCCGATCACATGGTTGATCATACTCTAGGTTCCACATGCATGTTTTAGCTGAAGGAAGAATACCTTAAACCTGGGTAGTTGAAACCCGTGGAATGGGTACCATGCAATATGACTTCAAAGGGTCTTCATTTGCTCACCGAACCTCTCCAATCCTATCACTGCTGCGTTTATGTCCCTGTACACATGCTTGATTCTCTTTCGGAGACATAGCAATCCATAGGTTTTAAGATACTTAAGAGTCAGGTACATTCTTAGGCGTTTAATATGCGGTGTTGAGTCCATTTCGTTGAGCAAGGAGTAGCTCTTGTCTATTCCATATTTGGCTTAAGGAACTTTATCTGTGCTCATTTCAATCTCTGGTTTTATGCAGCACCCCAACTCACCTTTACCCTTAAACAAGCATAAGTTGGTTTTCTAAATTTGAGACACTGTTCTGTTCTGTAATTCAGTTCCTGTGTAGCCAAGTTTACATTCCGTGTATTACTGATATCTTATGATGTTTCTTTTTCTGTGTGACTTATTTCAGTTAGAATCATCGTACCTGAATCCACTCATTGTGCTGCTACGGGCCTGATGACATAGATTTCACTGCTGAGTGATACTGCATTGTACGTAAGTACCACAAGTTCTTTATCCATTTTTCACTTTCTGTGATATTGAACTTGTACGGTAAACGAGGTTCTTGTAAACAGAGGCGTCCCAAACATTGGGGTGGCTGTGTCTTTTTGATTTTAATTTCCCTAAGCTATAGGACCATAAGTGGAAGTGCCCTAGGCTCTGTTGCTTTGTTTTTTAGATGTTTCAGGAAACACCATACACTTCTCCCGAGTGTCTGTTGGCAGTTTACATCCCGCCCATCAGCATAACAAGGCTCCCAGTTCTCCATGGCCTGTCCTGCCTTTCTGGATTTTACACTTTTTTCAGATGGCCCTTTTGACCGGGGGGAAGTGAGACTTCATTGTAGTGCAGATTTCCTTTGCAAGCTTGCTTGGTTGGCCAAAAAGGGCGTATGCGTTTTTTCCTGAATATATTCAGGAAAAAACGCATACGCCCTTTTTGGCCAAGTGCATCATTGTGGACGTTCTGCCTCTTTTCCTATGCTTTCAATGCAATTCCAGTCTACCTCCTGAAATCGGTTTCCTGCAATTCTGCCCCGCTTTCAAGTCCTCTTGGCAGCCTTACTTCAGTATATTTTTGGACGATAGCTGTCATTTATAACTCTGCAGGTTTGTGAATTACAGTGCCCCTGAGCTCCTTTCTTCAACTCGCTTTCTTGTGAGCTGGCCGCAACACCGCAGGATGGCTTCAGGCCCTAATCTGGTTCCGGCACGGCACGCTGAGCCTTTGGTTATTTCCTCTTCCTGGTGGGAAATGAGAGTTAAATTTGCCCGTCCAGACACCTCCAGCTAGTCTCTCATTGGTTCTCGCTATTCCTGTTCATCTTCCGCAGAAATTGCAAACTGGGCCAAACAGGAGGTTAAAGGGACTGACTCTCCAAGTCGGGAGAGTGTTAGTAAAGCGTCTGGAATGTTGCACCCGAGTACCAGGGTACGAAAACTGAGACATATTTGAACACGTCTCCCGATCACATGGTTGATCATACTCTAGGTTCCACATGCATGTTTTAGCTGAAGGAAGAATACCTTAAACCTGGGTAGTTGAAACCCGTGGAATGGGTACCATGCAATATGACTTCAAAGGGTCTTCATTTGCTCACCGAACCTCTCCAATCCTATCACTGCTGCGTTTATGTCCCTGTACACATGCTTGATTCTCTTTCGGAGACATAGCAATCCATAGGTTTTAAGATACTTAAGAGTCAGGTACATTCTTAGGCGTTTAATATGCGGTGTTGAGTCCATTTCGTTGAGCAAGGAGTAGCTCTTGTCTATTCCATATTTGGCTTAAGGAACTTTATCTGTGCTCATTTCAATCTCTGGTTTTATGCAGCACCCCAACTCACCTTTACCCTTAAACAAGCATAAGTTGGTTTTCTAAATTTGAGACCCTGTTCTGTTCTGTAATTCAGTTCCTGTGTAGCCAAGTTTACATTCCGTGTATTACTGATATCTTATGATGTTTCTTTTTCTGTGTGACTTATTTCAGTTAGAATCATCGTACCTGAATCCACTCATTGTGCTGCTACGGGCCTGATGACATAGATTTCACTGCTGAGTGATACTGCATTGTACGTAAGTACCACAAGTTCTTTATCCATTTTTCACTTTCTGTGATATTGAACTTGTACGGTAAACGAGGTTCTTGTAAACAGAGGCGTCCCAAACATTGGGGTGGCTGTGTCTTTTTGATTTTAATTTCCCTAAGCTATAGGACCATAAGTGGAAGTGCCCTAGGCTCTGTTGCTTTGTTTTTTAGATGTTCAGGAAACACCATACACTTCTCCCGAGTGTCTGTTGGCAGTTTACATCCCGCCCATCAGCATAACAAGGCTCCCAGTTCTCCATGGCCTGTCCTGCCTTTCTGGATTTTACACTTTTTTCAGATGGCCCTTTTGACCGGGGGGAAGTGAGACTTCATTGTAGTGCAGATTTCCTTTGCAAGCTTGCTTGGTTGGCCAAAAAGGGCGTATGCGTTTTTTCCTGAATATATTCAGGAAAAAACGCATACGCCCTTTTTGGCCAAGTGCATCATTGTGGACGTTCTGCCTCTTTTCCTATGCTTTCAATGCAATTCCAGTCTACCTCCTGAAATCGGTTTCCTGCAATTCTGCCCCGCTTTCAAGTCCTCTTGGCAGCCTTACTTCAGTATATTTTTGGACGATAGCTGTCATTTATAACTCTGCAGGTTTGTGAATTACAGTGCCCCTGAGCTCCTTTCTTCAACTCGCTTTCTTGTGAGCTGGCCGCAACACCGCAGGATGGCTTCAGGCCCTAATCTGGTTCCGGCACGGCACGCTGAGCCTTTGGTTATTTCCTCTTCCTGGTGGGAAATGAGAGTTAAATTTGCCCGTCCAGACACCTCCAGCTAGTCTCTCATTGGTTCTCGCTATTCCTGTTCATCTTCCGCAGAAATTGCAAACTGGGCCAAACAGGAGGTTAAAGGGACTGACTCTCCAAGTCGGGAGAGTGTTAGTAAAGCGTCTGGAATGTTGCACCCGAGTACCAGGGTACGAAAACTGAGACATATTTGAACACGTCTCCCGATCACATGGTTGATCATACTCTAGGTTCCACATGCATGTTTTAGCTGAAGGAAGAATACCTTAAACCTGGGTAGTTGAAACCCGTGGAATGGGTACCATGCAATATGACTTCAAAGGGTCTTCATTTGCTCACCGAACCTCTCCAATCCTATCACTGCTGCGTTTATGTCCCTGTACACATGCTTGATTCTCTTTCGGAGACATAGCAATCCATAGGTTTTAAGATACTTAAGAGTCAGGTACATTCTTAGGCGTTTAATATGCGGTGTTGAGTCCATTTCGTTGAGCAAGGAGTAGCTCTTGTCTATTCCATATTTGGCTTAAGGAACTTTATTGTGCTCATTTCAATCTCTGGTTTTATGCAGCACCCCAACTCACCTTTACCCTTAAACAAGCATAAGTTGGTTTTCTAAATTTGAGACCCTGTTCTGTTCTGTAATTCAGTTCCTGTGTAGCCAAGTTTACATTCCATGTATTACTGATATCTTATGATGTTTCTTTTTCTGTGTGACTTATTTCAGTTAGAATCATCGTACCTGAATCCACTCATTGTGCTGCTACGGGCCTGATGACATAGATTTCACTGCTGAGTGATACTGCATTGTACGTAAGTACCACAAGTTCTTTATCCATTTTTCACTTTCTGTGATATTGAACTTGTACGGTAAACGAGGTTCTTGTAAACAGAGGCGTCCCAAACATTGGGGTGGCTGTGTCTTTTTGATTTTAATTTCCCTAAGCTATAGGACCATAAGTGGAAGTGCCCTAGGCTCTGTTGCTTTGTTTTTTAGATGTTTCAGGAAACACCATACACTTCTCCCGAGCGTCTGTTGGCAATTTACATCCCGCCCATCAGCATAACAAGGCTCCCAGTTCTCCATGGCCTGTCCTGCCTTTCTGGATTTTACACTTTTTTCAGATGGCCCTTTTGACCGGGGGGAAGTGAGACTTCATTGTAGTGCAGATTTCCTTTGCAAGCTTGCTTGGTTGGCCAAAAAGGGCGTATGCGTTTTTTCCTGAATATATTCAGGAAAAAACGCATACGCCCTTTTTGGCCAAGTGCATCATTGTGGACGTTCTGCCTCTTTTCCTATGCTTTCAATGCAATTCCAGTCTACCTCCTGAAATCGGTTTCCTGCAATTCTGCCCCGCTTTCAAGTCCTCTTGGCAGCCTTACTTCAGTATATTTTTGGACGATAGCTGTCATTTATAACTCTGCAGGTTTGTGAATTACAGTGCCCCTGAGCTCCTTTCTTCAACTCGCTTTCTTGTGAGCTGGCCGCAACACCGCAGGATGGCTTCAGGCCCTAATCTGGTTCCGGCACGGCACGCTGAGCCTTTGGTTATTTCCTCTTCCTGGTGGGAAATGAGAGTTAAATTTGCCCGTCCAGACACCTCCAGCTAGTCTCTCATTGGTTCTCGCTATTCCTGTTCATCTTCCGCAGAAATTGCAAACTGGGCCAAACAGGAGGTTAAAGGGACTGACTCTCCAAGTCGGGAGAGTGTTAGTAAAGCGTCTGGAATGTTGCACCCGAGTACCAGGGTACGAAAACTGAGACATATTTGAACACGTCTCCCGATCACATGGTTGATCATACTCTAGGTTCCACATGCATGTTTTAGCTGAAGGAAGAATACCTTAAACCTGGGTAGTTGAAACCCGTGGAATGGGTACCATGCAATATGACTTCAAAGGGTCTTCATTTGCTCACCGAACCTCTCCAATCCTATCACTGCTGCATTTATGTCCCTGTACACATGCTTGATTCTCTTTCGGAGACATAGCAATCCATAGGTTTTAAGATACTTAAGAGTCAGGTACATTCTTAGGCGTTTAATATGCGGTGTTGAGTCCATTTCGTTGAGCAAGGAGTAGCTCTTGTCTATTCCATATTTGGCTTAAGGAACTTTATCTGTGCTCATTTCAATCTCCGGTTTTATGCAGCACCCCAACTCACCTTTACCCTTAAACAAGCATAAGTTGGTTTTCTAAATTTGAGACCCTGTTCTGTTCTGTAATTCAGTTCCTGTGTAGCCAAGTTTACATTCCGTGTATTACTGATATCTTATGATGTTTCTTTTTCTGTGTGACTTATTTCAGTTAGAATCATCGTACCTGAATCCACTCATTGTGCTGCTACGGGCCTGATGACATAGATTTCACTGCTGAGTGATACTGCATTGTACGTAAGTACCACAAGTTCTTTATCCATTTTTCACTTTCTGTGATATTGAACTTGTACGGTAAACGAGGTTCTTGTAAACAGAGGCGTCCCAAACATTGGGGTGGCTGTGTCTTTTTGATTTTAATTTCCCTAAGCTATAGGACCATAAGTGGAAGTGCCCTAGGCTCTGTTGCTTTGTTTTTTAGATGTTTCAGGAAACACCATACACTTCTCCCGAGTGTCTGTTGGCAGTTTACATCCCGCCCATCAGCATAACAAGGCTCCCAGTTCTCCATGGCCTGTCCTGCCTTTCTGGATTTTACACTTTTTTCAGATGGCCCTTTTGACCGGGGGGAAGTGAGACTTCATTGTAGTGCAGATTTCCTTTGCAAGCTTGCTTGGTTGGCCAAAAAGGGCGTATGCGTTTTTTCCTGAATATATTCAGGAAAAAACGCATACGCCCTTTTTGGCCAAGTGCATCATTGTGGACGTTCTGCCTCTTTTCCTATGCTTTCAATGCAATTCCAGTCTACCTCCTGAAATCGGTTTCCTGCAATTCTGCCCCGCTTTCAAGTCCTCTTGGCAGCCTTACTTCAGTATATTTTTGGACGATAGCTGTCATTTATAACTCTGCAGGTTTGTGAATTACAGTGCCCCTGAGCTCCTTTCTTCAACTCGTTTTCTTGTGAGCTGGCCGCAACACCGCAGGATGGCTTCAGGCCCTAAACTGGTTCCGGCACGGCACGCTGAGCCTTTGGTTATTTCCTCTTCCTGGTGGGAAATGAGAGTTAAATTTGCCCGTCCAGACACCTCCAGCTAGTCTCTCATTGGTTCTCGCTATTCCTGTTCATCTTCCGCAGAAATTGCAAACTGGGCCAAACAGGAGGTTAAAGGGACTGACTCTCCAAGTCGGGAGAGTGTTAGTAAAGCGTCTGGAATGTTGCACCCGAGTACCAGGGTACGAAAACTGAGACATATTTGAACACGTCTCCCGATCACATGGTTGATCATACTCTAGGTTCCACATGCATGTTTTAGCTGAAGGAAGAATACCTTAAACCTGGGTAGTTGAAACCCGTGGAATGGGTACCATGCAATATGACTTCAAAGGGTCTTCATTTGCTCACCGAACCTCTCCAATCCTATCACTGCTGCGTTTATGTCCCTGTACACATGCTTGATTCTCTTTCGGAGACATAGCAATCCATAGGTTTTAAGATACTTAAGAGTCAGGTACATTCTTAGGCGTTTAATATGCGGTGTTGAGTCCATTTCGTTGAGCAAGGAGTAGCTCTTGTCTATTCCATATTTGGCTTAAGGAACTTTATCTGTGCTCATTTCAATCTCTGGTTTTATGCAGCACCCCAACTCACCTTTACCCTTAAACAAGCATAAGTTGGTTTTCTAAATTTGAGACCCTGTTCTGTTCTGTAATTCAGTTCCTGTGTAGCCAAGTTTACATTCCGTGTATTACTGATATCTTATGATGTTTCTTTTTCTGTGTGACTTATTTCAGTTAGAATCATCGTACCTGAATCCACTCATTGTGCTGCTACGGGCCTGATGACATAGATTTCACTGCTGAGTGATACTGCATTGTACGTAAGTACCACAAGTTCTTTATCCATTTTTTCACTTTCTGTGATATTGAACTTGTACGGTAAACGAGGTTCTTGTAAACAGAGGCGTCCCAAACATTGGGGTGGCTGTGTCTTTTTGATTTTAATTTCCCTAAGCTATAGGACCATAAGTGGAAGTGCCCTAGGCTCTGTTGCTTTGTTTTTTAGATGTTTCAGGAAACACCATACACTTCTCCCGAGTGTCTGTTGGCAGTTTACATCCCGCCCATCAGCATAACAAGGCTCCCAGTTCTCCATGGCCTGTCCTGCCTTTCTGGATTTTACACTTTTTTCAGATGGCCCTTTTGACCGGGGGGAAGTGAGACTTCATTGTAGTGCAGATTTCCTTTGCAAGCTTGCTTGGTTGGCCAAAAAGGGCGTATGCGTTTTTTCCTGAATATATTCAGGAAAAAACGCATACGCCCTTTTTGGCCAAGTGCATCATTGTGGACGTTCTGCCTCTTTTCCTATGCTTTCAATGCAATTCCAGTCTACCTCCTGAAATCGGTTTCCTGCAATTCTGCCCCGCTTTCAAGTCCTCTTGGCAGCCTTACTTCAGTATATTTTTGGACGATAGCTGTCATTTATAACTCTGCAGGTTTGTGAATTACAGTGCCCCTGAGCTCCTTTCTTCAACTCGTTTTCTTGTGAGCTGGCCGCAACACCGCAGGATGGCTTCAGGCCCTAAACTGGTTCCGGCACGGCACGCTGAGCCTTTGGTTATTTCCTCTTCCTGGTGGGAAATGAGAGTTAAATTTGCCCGTCCAGACACCTCCAGCTAGTCTCTCATTGGTTCTCGCTATTCCTGTTCATCTTCCGCAGAAATTGCAAACTGGGCCAAACAGGAGGTTAAAGGGACTGACTCTCCAAGTCGGGAGAGTGTTAGTAAAGCGTCTGGAATGTTGCACCCGAGTACCAGGGTACGAAAACTGAGACATATTTGAACACGTCTCCCGATCACATGGTTGATCATACTCTAGGTTCCACATGCATGTTTTAGCTGAAGGAAGAATACCTTAAACCTGGGTAGTTGAAACCCGTGGAATGGGTACCATGCAATATGACTTCAAAGGGTCTTCATTTGCTCACCGAACCTCTCCAATCCTATCACTGCTGCGTTTATGTCCCTGTACACATGCTTGATTCTCTTTCGGAGACATAGCAATCCATAGGTTTTAAGATACTTAAGAGTCAGGTACATTCTTAGGCGTTTAATATGCGGTGTTGAGTCCATTTCGTTGAGCAAGGAGTAGCTCTTGTCTATTCCATATTTGGCTTAAGGAACTTTATCTGTGCTCATTTCAATCTCTGGTTTTATGCAGCACCCCAACTCACCTTTACCCTTAAACAAGCATAAGTTGGTTTTCTAAATTTGAGACCCTGTTCTGTTCTGTAATTCAGTTCCTGTGTAGCCAAGTTTACATTCCGTGTATTACTGATATCTTATGATGTTTCTTTTTCTGTGTGACTTATTTCAGTTAGAATCATCGTACCTGAATCCACTCATTGTGCTGCTACGGGCCTGATGACATAGATTTCACTGCTGAGTGATACTGCATTGTACGTAAGTACCACAAGTTCTTTATCCATTTTTCACTTTCTGTGATATTGAACTTGTACGGTAAACGAGGTTCTTGTAAACAGAGGCGTCCCAAACATTGGGGTGGCTGTGTCTTTTTGATTTTAATTTCCCTAAGCTATAGGACCATAAGTGGAAGTGCCCTAGGCTCTGTTGCTTTGTTTTTTAGATGTTTCAGGAAACACCATACACTTCTCCCGAGTGTCTGTTGGCAGTTTACATCCCGCCCATCAGCATAACAAGGCTCCCAGTTCTCCATGGCCTGTCCTGCCTTTCTGGATTTTACACTTTTTTCAGATGGCCCTTTTGACCGGGGGGAAGTGAGACTTCATTGTAGTGCAGATTTCCTTTGCAAGCTTGCTTGGTTGGCCAAAAAGGGCGTATGCGTTTTTTCCTGAATATATTCAGGAAAAAACGCATACGCCCTTTTTGGCCAAGTGCATCATTGTGGACGTTCTGCCTCTTTTCCTATGCTTTCAATGCAATTCCAGTCTACCTCCTGAAATCGGTTTCCTGCAATTCTGCCCCGCTTTCAAGTCCTCTTGGCAGCCTTACTTCAGTATATTTTTGGACGATAGCTGTCATTTATAACTCTGCAGGTTTGTGAATTACAGTGCCCCTGAGCTCCTTTCTTCAACTCGCTTTCTTGTGAGCTGGCCGCAACACCGCAGGATGGCTTCAGGCCCTAATCTGGTTCCGGCACGGCACGCTGAGCCTTTGGTTATTTCCTCTTCCTGGTGGGAAATGAGAGTTAAATTTGCCCGTCCAGACACCTCCAGCTAGTCTCTCATTGGTTCTCGCTATTCCTGTTCATCTTCCGCAGAAATTGCAAACTGGGCCAAACAGGAGGTTAAAGGGACTGACTCTCCAAGTCGGGAGAGTGTTAGTAAAGCGTCTGGAATGTTGCACCCGAGTACCAGGGTACGAAAACTGAGACATATTTGAACACGTCTCCCGATCACATGGTTGATCATACTCTAGGTTCCACATGCATGTTTTAGCTGAAGGAAGAATACCTTAAACCTGGGTAGTTGAAACCCGTGGAATGGGTACCATGCAATATGACTTCAAAGGGTCTTCATTTGCTCACCGAACCTCTCCAATCCTATCACTGCTTCGTTTATGTCCCTGTACACATGCTTGATTCTCTTTCGGAGACATAGCAATCCATAGGTTTTAAGATACTTAAGAGTCAGGTACATTCTTAGGCGTTTAATATGCGGTGTTGAGTCCATTTCGTTGAGCAAGGAGTAGCTCTTGTCTATTCCATATTTGGCTTAAGGAACTTTATCTGTGCTCATTTCAATCTCTGGTTTTATGCAGCACCCCAACTCACCTTTACCCTTAAACAAGCATAAGTTGGTTTTCTAAATTTGAGACCCTGTTCTGTTCTGTAATTCAGTTCCTGTGTAGCCAAGTTTACATTCCGTGTATTACTGATATCTTATGATGTTTCTTTTTCTGTGTGACTTATTTCAGTTAGAATCATCGTACCTGAATCCACTCATTGTGCTGCTACGGGCCTGATGACATAGATTTCACTGCTGAGTGATACTGCATTGTACGTAAGTACCACAAGTTCTTTATCCATTTTTCACTTTCTGTGATATTGAACTTGTACGGTAAACGAGGTTCTTGTAAACAGAGGCGTCCCAAACATTGGGGTGGCTGTGTCTTTTTGATTTTAATTTCCCTAAGCTATAGGACCATAAGTGGAAGTGCCCTAGGCTCTGTTGCTTTGTTTTTTAGATGTTTCAGGAAACACCATACACTTCTCCCGAGTGTCTGTTGGCAGTTTACATCCCGCCCATCAGCATAACAAGGCTCCCAGTTCTCCATGGCCTGTCCTGCCTTTCTGGATTTTACACTTTTTTCAGATGGCCCTTTTGACCGGGGGGAAGTGAGACTTCATTGTAGTGCAGATTTCCTTTGCAAGCTTGCTTGGTTGGCCAAAAAGGGCGTATGCGTTTTTTCCTGAATATATTCAGGAAAAAACGCATACGCCCTTTTTGGCCAAGTGCATCATTGTGGACGTTCTGCCTCTTTTCCTATGCTTTCAATGCAATTCCAGTCTACCTCCTGAAATCGGTTTCCTGCAATTCTGCCCCGCTTTCAAGTCCTCTTGGCAGCCTTACTTCAGTATATTTTTGGACGATAGCTGTCATTTATAACTCTGCAGGTTTGTGAATTACAGTGCCCCTGAGCTCCTTTCTTCAACTCGTTTTCTTGTGAGCTGGCCGCAACACCGCAGGATGGCTTCAGGCCCTAAACTGGTTCCGGCACGGCACGCTGAGCCTTTGGTTATTTCCTCTTCCTGGTGGGAAATGAGAGTTAAATTTGCCCGTCCAGACACCTCCAGCTAGTCTCTCATTGGTTCTCGCTATTCCTGTTCATCTTCCGCAGAAATTGCAAACTGGGCCAAACAGGAGGTTAAAGGGACTGACTCTCCAAGTCGGGAGAGTGTTAGTAAAGCGTCTGGAATGTTGCACCCGAGTACCAGGGTACGAAAACTGAGATATATTTGAACACGTCTCCCGATCACATGGTTGATCATACTCTAGGTTCCACATGCATGTTTTAGCTGAAGGAAGAATACCTTAAACCTGGGTAGTTGAAACCCGTGGAATGGGTACCATGCAATATGACTTCAAAGGGTCTTCATTTGCTCACCGAACCTCTCCAATCCTATCACTGCTGCGTTTATGTCCCTGTACACATGCTTGATTCTCTTTCGGAGACATAGCAATCCATAGGTTTTAAGATACTTAAGAGTCAGGTACATTCTTAGGCGTTTAATATGCGGTGTTGAGTCCATTTCGTTGAGCAAGGAGTAGCTCTTGTCTATTCCATATTTGGCTTAAGGAACTTTATCTGTGCTCATTTCAATCTCTGGTTTTATGCAGCACCCCAACTCACCTTTACCCTTAAACAAGCATAAGTTGGTTTTCTAAATTTGAGACCCTGTTCTGTTCTGTAATTCAGTTCCTGTGTAGCCAAGTTTACATTCCGTGTATTACTGATATCTTATGATGTTTCTTTTTCTGTGTGACTTATTTCAGTTAGAATCATCGTACCTGAATCCACTCATTGTGCTGCTACGGGCCTGATGGCATAGATTTCACTGCTGAGTGATACTGCATTGTACGTAAGTACCACAAGTTCTTTATCCATTTTTCACTTTCTGTGATATTGAACTTGTACGGTAAACGAGGTTCTTGTAAACAGAGGCGTCCCAAACATTGGGGTGGCTGTGTCTTTTTGATTTTAATTTCCCTAAGCTATAGGACCATAAGTGGAAGTGCCCTAGGCTCTGTTGCTTTGTTTTTTAGATGTTTCAGGAAACACCATACACTTCTCCCGAGTGTCTGTTGGCAGTTTACATCCCGCCCATCAGCATAACAAGGCTCCCAGTTCTCCATGGCCTGTCCTGCCTTTCTGGATTTTACACTTTTTTCAGATGGCCCTTTTGACCGGGGGGAAGTGAGACTTCATTGTAGTGCAGATTTCCTTTGCAAGCTTGCTTGGTTGGCCAAAAAGGGCGTATGCGTTTTTTCCTGAATATATTCAGGAAAAAACGCATACGCCCTTTTTGGCCAAGTGCATCATTGTGGACGTTCTGCCTCTTTTCCTATGCTTTCAATGCAATTCCAGTCTACCTCCTGAAATCGGTTTCCTGCAATTCTGCCCCGCTTTCAAGTCCTCTTGGCAGCCTTACTTCAGTATATTTTTGGACGATAGTTGTCATTTATAACTCTGCAGGTTTGTGAATTACAGTGCCCCTGAGCTCCTTTCTTCAACTCGTTTTCTTGTGAGCTGGCCGCAACACCGCAGGATGGCTTCAGGCCCTAATCTGGTTCCGGCACGGCACGCTGAGCCTTTGGTTATTTCCTCTTCCTGGTGGGAAATGAGAGTTAAATTTGCCCGTCCAGACACCTCCAGCTAGTCTCTCATTGGTTCTCGCTATTCCTGTTCATCTTCCGCAGAAATTGCAAACTGGGCCAAACAGGAGGTTAAAGGGACTGACTCTCCAAGTCGGGAGAGTGTTAGTAAAGCGTCTGGAATGTTGCACCCGAGTACCAGGGTACGAAAACTGAGACATATTTGAACACGTCTCCCGATCACATGGTTGATCATACTCTAGGTTCCACATGCATGTTTTAGCTGAAGGAAGAATACCTTAAACCTGGGTAGTTGAAACCCGTGGAATGGGTACCATGCAATATGACTTCAAAGGGTCTTCATTTGCTCACCGAACCTCTCCAATCCTATCACTGCTGCGTTTATGTCCCTGTACACATGCTTGATTCTCTTTCGGAGACATAGCAATCCATAGGTTTTAAGATACTTAAGAGTCAGGTACATTCTTAGGCGTTTAATATGCGGTGTTGAGTCCATTTCGTTGAGCAAGGAGTAGCTCTTGTCTATTCCATATTTGGCTTAAGGAACTTTATCTGTGCTCATTTCAATCTCTGGTTTTATGCAGCACCCCAACTCACCTTTACCCTTAAACAAGCATAAGTTGGTTTTCTAAATTTGAGACCCTGTTCTGTTCTGTAATTCAGTTCCTGTGTAGCCAAGTTTACATTCCGTGTATTACTGATATCTTATGATGTTTCTTTTTCTGTGTGACTTATTTCAGTTAGAATCATCGTACCTGAATCCACTCATTGTGCTGCTACGGGCCTGATGGCATAGATTTCACTGCTGAGTGATACTGCATTGTACGTAAGTACCACAAGTTCTTTATCCATTTTTCACTTTCTGTGATATTGAACTTGTACGGTAAACGAGGTTCTTGTAAACAGAGGCGTCCCAAACATTGGGGTGGCTGTGTCTTTTTGATTTTAATTTCCCTAAGCTATAGGACCATAAGTGGAAGTGCCCTAGGCTCTGTTGCTTTGTTTTTTAGATGTTTCAGGAAACACCATACACTTCTCCCGAGTGTCTGTTGGCAGTTTACATCCCGCCCATCAGCATAACAAGGCTCCCAGTTCTCCATGGCCTGTCCTGCCTTTCTGGATTTTACACTTTTTTCAGATGGCCCTTTTGACCGGGGGGAAGTGAGACTTCATTGTAGTGCAGATTTCCTTTGCAAGCTTGCTTGGTTGGCCAAAAAGGGCGTATGCGTTTTTTCCTGAATATATTCAGGAAAAAACGCATACGCCCTTTTTGGCCAAGTGCATCATTGTGGACGTTCTGCCTCTTTTCCTATGCTTTCAATGCAATTCCAGTCTACCTCCTGAAATCGGTTTCCTGCAATTCTGCCCCGCTTTCAAGTCCTCTTGGCAGCCTTACTTCAGTATATTTTTGGACGATAGTTGTCATTTATAACTCTGCAGGTTTGTGAATTACAGTGCCCCTGAGCTCCTTTCTTCAACTCGTTTTCTTGTGAGCTGGCCGCAACACCGCAGGATGGCTTCAGGCCCTAATCTGGTTCCGGCACGGCACGCTGAGCCTTTGGTTATTTCCTCTTCCTGGTGGGAAATGAGAGTTAAATTTGCCCGTCCAGACACCTCCAGCTAGTCTCTCATTGGTTCTCGCTATTCCTGTTCATCTTCCGCAGAAATTGCAAACTGGGCCAAACAGGAGGTTAAAGGGACTGACTCTCCAAGTCGGGAGAGTGTTAGTAAAGCGTCTGGAATGTTGCACCCGAGTACCAGGGTACGAAAACTGAGACATATTTGAACACGTCTCCCGATCACATGGTTGATCATACTCTAGGTTCCACATGCATGTTTTAGCTGAAGGAAGAATACCTTAAACCTGGGTAGTTGAAACCCGTGGAATGGGTACCATGCAATATGACTTCAAAGGGTCTTCATTTGCTCACCGAACCTCTCCAATCCTATCACTGCTGCGTTTATGTCCCTGTACACATGCTTGATTCTCTTTCGGAGACATAGCAATCCATAGGTTTTAAGATACTTAAGAGTCAGGTACATTCTTAGGCGTTTAATATGCGGTGTTGAGTCCATTTCGTTGAGCAAGGAGTAGCTCTTGTCTATTCCATATTTGGCTTAAGGAACTTTATCTGTGCTCATTTCAATCTCTGGTTTTATGCAGCACCCCAACTCACCTTTACCCTTAAACAAGCATAAGTTGGTTTTCTAAATTTGAGACCCTGTTCTGTTCTGTAATTCAGTTCCTGTGTAGCCAAGTTTACATTCCGTGTATTACTGATATCTTATGATGTTTCTTTTTCTGTGTGACTTATTTCAGTTAGAATCATCGTACCTGAATCCACTCATTGTGCTGCTACGGGCCTGATGGCATAGATTTCACTGCTGAGTGATACTGCATTGTACGTAAGTACCACAAGTTCTTTATCCATTTTTCACTTTCTGTGATATTGAACTTGTACGGTAAACGAGGTTCTTGTAAACAGAGGTGTCCCAAACATTGGGGTGGCTGTGTCTTTTTGATTTTAATTTCCCTAAGCTATAGGACCATAAGTGGAAGTGCCCTAGGCTCTGTTGCTTTGTTTTTTAGATGTTTCAGGAAACACCATACACTTCTCCCGAGTGTCTGTTGGCAGTTTACATCCCGCCCATCAGCATAACAAGGCTCCCAGTTCTCCATGGCCTGTCCTGCCTTTCTGGATTTTACACTTTTTTCAGATGGCCCTTTTGACCGGGGGGAAGTGAGACTTCATTGTAGTGCAGATTTCCTTTGCAAGCTTGCTTGGTTGGCCAAAAAGGGCGTATGCGTTTTTTCCTGAATATATTCAGGAAAAAACGCATACGCCCTTTTTGGCCAAGTGCATCATTGTGGACGTTCTGCCTCTTTTCCTATGCTTTCAATGCAATTCCAGTCTACCTCCTGAAATCGGTTTCCTGCAATTCTGCCCCGCTTTCAAGTCCTCTTGGCAGCCTTACTTCAGTATATTTTTGGACGATAGTTGTCATTTATAACTCTGCAGGTTTGTGAATTACAGTGCCCCTGAGCTCCTTTCTTCAACTCGTTTTCTTGTGAGCTGGCCGCAACACCGCAGGATGGCTTCAGGCCCTAAACTGGTTCCGGCACGGCACGCTGAGCCTTTGGTTATTTCCTCTTCCTGGTGGGAAATGAGAGTTAAATTTGCCCGTCCAGACACCTCCAGCTAGTCTCTCATTGGTTCTCGCTATTCCTGTTCATCTTCCGCAGTAATTGCAAACTGGGCCAAACAGGAGGTTAAAGGGACTGACTCTCCAAGTCGGGAGAGTGTTAGTAAAGCGTCTGGAATGTTGCACCCGAGTACCAGGGTACGAAAACTGAGACATATTTGAACACGTCTCCCGATCACATGGTTGATCATACTCTAGGTTCCACATGCATGTTTTAGCTGAAGGAAGAATACCTTAAACCTGGGTAGTTGAAACCCGTGGAATGGGTACCATGCAATATGACTTCAAAGGGTCTTCATTTGCTCACTGAACCTCTCCAATCCTATCACTGCTGCGTTTATGTCCCTGTACACATGCTTGATTCTCTTTCGGAGACATAGCAATCCATAGGTTTTAAGATACTTAAGAGTCAGGTACATTCTTAGGCGTTTAATATGCGGTGTTGAGTCCATTTCGTTGAGCAAGGAGTAGCTCTTGTCTATTCCATATTTGGCTTAAGGAACTTTATCTGTGCTCATTTCAATCTCTGGTTTTATGCAGCACCCCAACTCACCTTTACCCTTAAACAAGCATAAGTTGGTTTTCTAAATTTGAGACCCTGTTCTGTTCTGTAATTCAGTTCCTGTGTAGCCAAGTTTACATTCCGTGTATTACTGATATCTTATGATGTTTCTTTTTCTGTGTGACTTATTTCAGTTAGAATCATCGTACCTGAATCCACTCATTGTGCTGCTACGGGCCTGATGACATAGATTTCACTGCTGAGTGATACTGCATTGTACGTAAGTACCACAAGTTCTTTATCCATTTTTCACTTTCTGTGATATTGAACTTGTACGGTAAACGAGGTTCTTGTAAACAGAGGCGTCCCAAACATTGGGGTGGCTGTGTCTTTTTGATTTTAATTTCCCTAAGCTATAGGACCATAAGTGGAAGTGCCCTAGGCTCTGTTGCTTTGTTTTTTAGATGTTTCAGGAAACACCATACACTTCTCCCGAGTGTCTGTTGGCAGTTTACATCCCGCCCATCAGCATAACAAGGCTCCCAGTTCTCCATGGCCTGTCCTGCCTTTCTGGATTTTACACTTTTTTCAGATGGCCCTTTTGACCGGGGGGAAGTGAGACTTCATTGTAGTGCAGATTTCCTTTGCAAGCTTGCTTGGTTGGCCAAAAAGGGCGTATGCGTTTTTTCCTGAATATATTCAGGAAAAAACGCATACGCCCTTTTTGGCCAAGTGCATCATTGTGGACGTTCTGCCTCTTTTCCTATGCTTTCAATGCAATTCCAGTCTACCTCCTGAAATCGGTTTCCTGCAATTCTGCCCCGCTTTCAAGTCCTCTTGGCAGCCTTACTTCAGTATATTTTTGGACGATAGCTGTCATTTATAACTCTGCAGGTTTGTGAATTACAGTGCCCCTGAGCTCCTTTCTTCAACTCGTTTTCTTGTGAGCTGGCCGCAACACCGCAGGATGGCTTCAGGCCCTAATCTGGTTCCGGCACGGCACGCTGAGCCTTTGGTTATTTCCTCTTCCTGGTGGGAAATGAGAGTTAAATTTGCCCGTCCAGACACCTCCAGCTAGTCTCTCATTGGTTCTCGCTATTCCTGTTCATCTTCCGCAGAAATTGCAAACTGGGCCAAACAGGAGGTTAAAGGGACTGACTCTCCAAGTCGGGAGAGTGTTAGTAAAGCGTCTGGAATGTTGCACCCGAGTACCAGGGTACGAAAACTGAGACATATTTGAACACGTCTCCCGATCACATGGTTGATCATACTCTAGGTTCCACATGCATGTTTTAGCTGAAGGAAGAATACCTTAAACCTGGGTAGTTGAAACCCGTGGAATGGGTACCATGCAATATGACTTCAAAGGGTCTTCATTTGCTCACCGAACCTCTCCAATCCTATCACTGCTGCGTTTATGTCCCTGTACACATGCTTGATTCTCTTTCGGAGACATAGCAATCCATAGGTTTTAAGATACTTAAGAGTCAGGTACATTCTTAGGCGTTTAATATGCGGTGTTGAGTCCATTTCGTTGAGCAAGGAGTAGCTCTTGTCTATTCCATATTTGGCTTAAGGAACTTTATCTGTGCTCATTTCAATCTCTGGTTTTATGCAGCACCCCAACTCACCTTTACCCTTAAACAAGCATAAGTTGGTTTTCTAAATTTGAGACCCTGTTCTGTTCTGTAATTCAGTTCCTGTGTAGCCAAGTTTACATTCCGTGTATTACTGATATCTTATGATGTTTCTTTTTCTGTGTGACTTATTTCAGTTAGAATCATCGTACCTGAATCCACTCATTGTGCTGCTACGGGCCTGATGGCATAGATTTCACTGCTGAGTGATACTGCATTGTACGTAAGTACCACAAGTTCTTTATCCATTTTTCACTTTCTGTGATATTGAACTTGTACGGTAAACGAGGTTCTTGTAAACAGAGGCGTCCCAAACATTGGGGTGGCTGTGTCTTTTTGATTTTAATTTCCCTAAGCTATAGGACCATAAGTGGAAGTGCCCTAGGCTCTGTTGCTTTGTTTTTTAGATGTTTCAGGAAACACCATACACTTCTCCCGAGTGTCTGTTGGCAGTTTACATCCCGCCCATCAGCATAACAAGGCTCCCAGTTCTCCATGGCCTGTCCTGCCTTTCTGGATTTTACACTTTTTTCAGATGGCCCTTTTGACCGGGGGGAAGTGAGACTTCATTGTAGTGCAGATTTCCTTTGCAAGCTTGCTTGGTTGGCCAAAATGGGCGTATGCGTTTTTTCCTGAATATATTCAGGAAAAAACGCATACGCCCTTTTTGGCCAAGTGCATCATTGTGGACGTTCTGCCTCTTTTCCTATGCTTTCAATGCAATTCCAGTCTACCTCCTGAAATCGGTTTCCTGCAATTCTGCCCCGCTTTCAAGTCCTCTTGGCAGCCTTACTTCAGTATATTTTTGGACGATAGTTGTCATTTATAACTCTGCAGGTTTGTGAATTACAGTGCCCCTGAGCTCCTTTCTTCAACTCGTTTTCTTGTGAGCTGGCCGCAACACCGCAGGATGGCTTCAGGCCCTAAACTGGTTCCGGCACGGCACGCTGAGCCTTTGGTTATTTCCTCTTCCTGGTGGGAAATGAGAGTTAAATTTGCCCGTCCAGACACCTCCAGCTAGTCTCTCATTGGTTCTCGCTATTCCTGTTCATCTTCCGCAGAAATTGCAAACTGGGCCAAACAGGAGGTTAAAGGGACTGACTCTCCAAGTCGGGAGAGTGTTAGTAAAGCGTCTGGAATGTTGCACCCGAGTACCAGGGTACGAAAACTGAGACATATTTGAACACGTCTCCCGATCACATGGTTGATCATACTCTAGGTTCCACATGCATGTTTTAGCTGAAGGAAGAATACCTTAAACCTGGGTAGTTGAAACCCGTGGAATGGGTACCATGCAATATGACTTCAAAGGGTCTTCATTTGCTCACCGAACCTCTCCAATCCTATCACTGCTGCGTTTATGTCCCTGTACACATGCTTGATTCTCTTTCGGAGACATAGCAATCCATAGGTTTTAAGATACTTAAGAGTCAGGTACATTCTTAGGCGTTTAATATGCGGTGTTGAGTCCATTTCGTTGAGCAAGGAGTAGCTCTTGTCTATTCCATATTTGGCTTAAGGAACTTTATCTGTGCTCATTTCAATCTCTGGTTTTATGCAGCACCCCAACTCACCTTTACCCTTAAACAAGCATAAGTTGGTTTTCTAAATTTGAGACCCTGTTCTGTTCTGTAATTCAGTTCCTGTGTAGCCAAGTTTACATTCCGTGTATTACTGATATCTTATGATGTTTCTTTTTCTGTGTGACTTATTTCAGTTAGAATCATCGTACCTGAATCCACTCATTGTGCTGCTACGGGCCTGATGGCATAGATTTCACTGCTGAGTGATACTGCATTGTACGTAAGTACCACAAGTTCTTTATCCATTTTTCACTTTCTGTGATATTGAACTTGTACGGTAAACGAGGTTCTTGTAAACAGAGGCGTCCCAAACATTGGGGTGGCTGTGTCTTTTTGATTTTAATTTCCCTAAGCTATAGGACCATAAGTGGAAGTGCCCTAGGCTCTGTTGCTTTGTTTTTTAGATGTTTCAGGAAACACCATACACTTCTCCCGAGTGTCTGTTGGCAGTTTACATCCCGCCCATCAGCATAACAAGGCTCCCAGTTCTCCATGGCCTGTCCTGCCTTTCTGGATTTTACACTTTTTTCAGATGGCCCTTTTGACCGGGGGGAAGTGAGACTTCATTGTAGTGCAGATTTCCTTTGCAAGCTTGCTTGGTTGGCCAAAAAGGGCGTATGCGTTTTTTCCTGAATATATTCAGGAAAAAACGCATACGCCCTTTTTGGCCAAGTGCATCATTGTGGACGTTCTGCCTCTTTTCCTATGCTTTCAATGCAATTCCAGTCTACCTCCTGAAATCGGTTTCCTGCAATTCTGCCCCGCTTTCAAGTCCTCTTGGCAGCCTTACTTCAGTATATTTTTGGACGATAGCTGTCATTTATAACTCTGCAGGTTTGTGAATTACAGTGCCCCTGAGCTCCTTTCTTCAACTCGTTTTCTTGTGAGCTGGCCGCAACACCGCAGGATGGCTTCAGGCCCTAATCTGGTTCCGGCACGGCACGCTGAGCCTTTGGTTATTTCCTCTTCCTGGTGGGAAATGAGAGTTAAATTTGCCCGTCCAGACACCTCCAGCTAGTCTCTCATTGGTTCTCGCTATTCCTGTTCATCTTCCGCAGAAATTGCAAACTGGGCCAAACAGGAGGTTAAAGGGACTGACTCTCCAAGTCGGGAGAGTGTTAGTAAAGCGTCTGGAATGTTGCACCCGAGTACCAGGGTACGAAAACTGAGACATATTTGAACACGTCTCCCGATCACATGGTTGATCATACTCTAGGTTCCACATGCATGTTTTAGCTGAAGGAAGAATACCTTAAACCTGGGTAGTTGAAACCCGTGGAATGGGTACCATGCAATATGACTTCAAAGGGTCTTCATTTGCTCACCGAACCTCTCCAATCCTATCACTGCTGCGTTTATGTCCCTGTACACATGCTTGATTCTCTTTCGGAGACATAGCAATCCATAGGTTTTAAGATACTTAAGAGTCAGGTACATTCTTAGGCGTTTAATATGCGGTGTTGAGTCCATTTCGTTGAGCAAGGAGTAGCTCTTGTCTATTCCATATTTGGCTTAAGGAACTTTATCTGTGCTCATTTCAATCTCTGGTTTTATGCAGCACCCCAACTCACCTTTACCCTTAAACAAGCATAAGTTGGTTTTCTAAATTTGAGACCCTGTTCTGTTCTGTAATTCAGTTCCTGTGTAGCCAAGTTTACATTCCGTGTATTACTGATATCTTATGATGTTTCTTTTTCTGTGTGACTTATTTCAGTTAGAATCATCGTACCTGAATCCACTCATTGTGCTGCTACGGGCCTGATGACATAGATTTCACTGCTGAGTGATACTGCATTGTACGTAAGTACCACAAGTTCTTTATCCATTTTTCACTTTCTGTGATATTGAACTTGTACGGTAAACGAGGTTCTTGTAAACAGAGGCGTCCCAAACATTGGGGTGGCTGTGTCTTTTTGATTTTAATTTCCCTAAGCTATAGGACCATAAGTGGAAGTGCCCTAGGCTCTGTTGCTTTGTTTTTTAGATGTTTCAGGAAACACCATACACTTCTCCCGAGTGTCTGTTGGCAATTTACATCCCGCCCATCAGCATAACAAGGCTCCCAGTTCTCCATGGCCTGTCCTGCCTTTCTGGATTTTACACTTTTTTCAGATGGCCCTTTTGACCGGGGGGAAGTGAGACTTCATTGTAGTGCAGATTTCCTTTGCAAGCTTGCTTGGTTGGCCAAAAAGGGCGTATGCGTTTTTTCCTGAATATATTCAGGAAAAAACGCATACGCCCTTTTTGGCCAAGTGCATCATTGTGGACGTTCTGCCTCTTTTCCTATGCTTTCAATGCAATTCCAGTCTACCTCCTGAAATCGGTTTCCTGCAATTCTGCCCCGCTTTCAAGTCCTCTTGGCAGCCTTACTTCAGTATATTTTTGGACGATAGCTGTCATTTATAACTCTGCAGGTTTGTGAATTACAGTGCCCCTGAGCTCCTTTCTTCAACTCGCTTTCTTGTGAGCTGGCCGCAACACCGCAGGATGGCTTCAGGCCCTAATCTGGTTCCGGCACGGCACGCTGAGCCTTTGGTTATTTCCTCTTCCTGGTGGGAAATGAGAGTTAAATTTGCCCGTCCAGACACCTCCAGCTAGTCTCTCATTGGTTCTCGCTATTCCTGTTCATCTTCCGCAGAAATTGCAAACTGGGCCAAACAGGAGGTTAAAGGGACTGACTCTCCAAGTCGGGAGAGTGTTAGTAAAGCTTCTGGAATGTTGCACCCGAGTACCAGGGTACGAAAACTGAGACATATTTGAACACGTCTCCCGATCACATGGTTGATCATACTCTAGGTTCCACATGCATGTTTTAGCTGAAGGAAGAATACCTTAAACCTGGGTAGTTGAAACCCGTGGAATGGGTACCATGCAATATGACTTCAAAGGGTCTTCATTTGCTCACCGAACCTCTCCAATCCTATCACTGCTGCGTTTATGTCCCTGTACACATGCTTGATTCTCTTTCGGAGACATAGCAATCCATAGGTTTTAAGATACTTAAGAGTCAGGTACATTCTTAGGCGTTTAATATGCGGTGTTGAGTCCATTTCGTTGAGCAAGGAGTAGCTCTTGTCTATTCCATATTTGGCTTAAGGAACTTTATCTGTGCTCATTTCAATCTCTGGTTTTATGCAGCACCCCAACTCACCTTTACCCTTAAACAAGCATAAGTTGGTTTTCTAAATTTGAGACCCTGTTCTGTTCTGTAATTCAGTTCCTGTGTAGCCAAGTTTACATTCCGTGTATTACTGATATCTTATGATGTTTCTTTTTCTGTGTGACTTATTTCAGTTAGAATCATCGTACCTGAATCCACTCATTGTGCTGCTACGGGCCTGATGACATAGATTTCACTGCTGAGTGATACTGCATTGTACGTAAGTACCACAAGTTCTTTATCCATTTTTCACTTTCTGTGATATTGAACTTGTACGGTAAACGAGGTTCTTGTAAACAGAGGCGTCCCAAACATTGGGGTGGCTGTGTCTTTTTTATTTTAATTTCCCTAAGCTATAGGACCATAAGTGGAAGTGGCCTAGGCTCTGTTGCTTTGTTTTTTAGATGTTTCAGGAAACACCATACACTTCTCCCGAGTGTCTGTTGGCAGTTTACATCCCGCCCATCAGCATAACAAGGCTCCCAGTTCTCCATGGCCTGTCCTGCCTTTCTGGATTTTACACTTTTTTCAGATGGCCCTTTTGACCGGGGGGAAGTGAGACTTCATTGTAGTGCAGATTTCCTTTGCAAGCTTGCTTGGTTGGCCAAAAAGGGCGTATGCGTTTTTTCCTGAATATATTCAGGAAAAAACGCATACGCCCTTTTTGGCCAAGTGCATCATTGTGGACGTTCTGCCTCTTTTCCTATGCTTTCAATGCAATTCCAGTCTACCTCCTGAAATCGGTTTCCTGCAATTCTGCCCCGCTTTCAAGTCCTCTTGGCAGCCTTACTTCAGTATATTTTTGGACGATAGCTGTCATTTATAACTCTGCAGGTTTGTGAATTACAGTGCCCCTGAGCTCCTTTCTTCAACTCGCTTTCTTGTGAGCTGGCCGCAACACCGCAGGATGGCTTCAGGCCCTAATCTGGTTCCGGCACGGCACGCTGAGCCTTTGGTTATTTCCTCTTCCTGGTGGGAAATGAGAGTTAAATTTGCCCGTCCAGACACCTCCAGCTAGTCTCTCATTGGTTCTCGCTATTCCTGTTCATCTTCCGCAGAAATTGCAAACTGGGCCAAACAGGAGGTTAAAGGGACTGACTCTCCAAGTCGGGAGAGTGTTAGTAAAGCGTCTGGAATGTTGCACCCGAGTACCAGGGTACGAAAACTCAGACATATTTGAACACGTCTCCCGATCACATGGTTGATCATACTCTAGGTTCCACATGCATGTTTTAGCTGAAGGAAGAATACCTTAAACCTGGGTAGTTGAAACCCGTGGAATGGGTACCATGCAATATGACTTCAAAGGGTCTTCATTTGCTCACCGAACCTCTCCAATCCTATCACTGCTGCGTTTATGTCCCTGTACACATGCTTGATTCTCTTTCGGAGACATAGCAATCCATAGGTTTTAAGATACTTAAGAGTCAGGTACATTCTTAGGCGTTTAATATGCGGTGTTGAGTCCATTTCGTTGAGCAAGGAGTAGCTCTTGTCTATTCCATATTTGGCTTAAGGAACTTTATCTGTGCTCATTTCAATCTCTGGTTTTATGCAGCACCCCAACTCACCTTTACCCTTAAACAAGCATAAGTTGGTTTTCTAAATTTGAGACCCTGTTCTGTTCTGTAATTCAGTTCCGGTGTAGCCAAGTTGACATTCCGTGTATTACTGATATCTTATGATGTTTCTTTTTCTGTGTGACTTATTTCAGTTAGAATCATCGTACCTGAATCCACTCATTGTGCTGCTACGGGCCTGATGACATAGATTTCACTGCTGAGTGATACTGCATTGTACGTAAGTACCACAAGTTCTTTATCCATTTTTCACTTTCTGTGATATTGAACTTGTACGGTAAACGAGGTTCTTGTAAACAGAGGCGTCCCAAACATTGGGGTGGCTGTGTCTTTTTGATTTTAATTTCCCTAAGCTATAGGACCATAAGTGGAAGTGCCCTAGGCTCTGTTGCTTTGTTTTTTAGATGTTTCAGGAAACACCATACACTTCTCCCGAGTGTCTGTTGGCAATTTACATCCCGCCCATCAGCATAACAAGGCTCCCAGTTCTCCATGGCCTGTCCTGCCTTTCTGGATTTTACACTTTTTTCAGATGGCCCTTTTGACCGGGGGGAAGTGAGACTTCATTGTAGTGCAGATTTCCTTTGCAAGCTTGCTTGGTTGGCCAAAAAGGGCGTATGCGTTTTTTCCTGAATATATTCAGGAAAAAACGCATACGCCCTTTTTGGCCAAGTGCATCATTGTGGACGTTCTGCCTCTTTTCCTATGCTTTCAATGCAATTCCAGTCTACCTCCTGAAATCGGTTTCCTGCAATTCTGCCCCGCTTTCAAGTCCTCTTGGCAGCCTTACTTCAGTATATTTTTGGACGATAGCTGTCATTTATAACTCTGCAGGTTTGTGAATTACAGTGCCCCTGAGCTCCTTTCTTCAACTCGCTTTCTTGTGAGCTGGCCGCAACACCGCAGGATGGCTTCAGGCCCTAATCTGGTTCCGGCACGGCACGCTGAGCCTTTGGTTATTTCCTCTTCCTGGTGGGAAATGAGAGTTAAATTTGCCCGTCCAGACACCTCCAGCTAGTCTCTCATTGGTTCTCGCTATTCCTGTTCATCTTCCGCAGAAATTGCAAACTGGGCCAAACAGGAGGTTAAAGGGACTGACTCTCCAAGTCGGGAGAGTGTTAGTAAAGCGTCTGGAATGTTGCACCCGAGTACCAGGGTACGAAAACTGAGACATATTTGAACACGTCTCCCGATCACATGGTTGATCATACTCTAGGTTCCACATGCATGTTTTAGCTGAAGGAAGAATACCTTAAACCTGGGTAGTTGAAACCCGTGGAATGGGTACCATGCAATATGACTTCAAAGGGTCTTCATTTGCTCACCGAACCTCTCCAATCCTATCACTGCTGCGTTTATGTCCCTGTACACATGCTTGATTCTCTTTCGGAGACATAGCAATCCATAGGTTTTAAGATACTTAAGAGTCAGGTACATTCTTAGGCGTTTAATATGCGGTGTTGAGTCCATTTCGTTGAGCAAGGAGTAGCTCTTGTCTATTCCATATTTGGCTTAAGGAACTTTATCTGTGCTCATTTCAATCTCTGGTTTTATGCAGCACCCCAACTCACCTTTACCCTTAAACAAGCATAAGTTGGTTTTCTAAATTTGAGACCCTGTTCTGTTCTGTAATTCAGTTCCTGTGTAGCCAAGTTTACATTCCGTGTATTACTGATATCTTATGATGTTTCTTTTTCTGTGTGACTTATTTCAGTTAGAATCATCGTACCTGAATCCACTCATTGTGCTGCTACGGGCCTGATGACATAGATTTCACTGCTGAGTGATACTGCATTGTACGTAAGTACCACAAGTTCTTTATCCATTTTTCACTTTCTGTGATATTGAACTTGTACGGTAAACGAGGTTCTTGTAAACAGAGGCGTCCCAAACATTGGGGTGGCTGTGTCTTTTTGATTTTAATTTCCCTAAGCTATAGGACCATAAGTGGAAGTGCCCTAGGCTCTGTTGCTTTGTTTTTTAGATGTTTCAGGAAACACCATACACTTCTCCCGAGTGTCTGTTGGCAGTTTACATCCCGCCCATCAGCATAACAAGGCTCCCAGTTCTCCATGGCCTGTCCTGCCTTTCTGGATTTTACACTTTTTTCAGATGGCCCTTTTGACCGGGGGGAAGTGAGACTTCATTGTAGTGCAGATTTCCTTTGCAAGCTTGCTTGGTTGGCCAAAAAGGGCGTATGCGTTTTTTCCTGAATATATTCAGGAAAAAACGCATACGCCCTTTTTGGCCAAGTGCATCATTGTGGACGTTCTGCCTCTTTTCCTATGCTTTCAATGCAATTCCAGTCTACCTCCTGAAATCGGTTTCCTGCAATTCTGCCCCGCTTTCAAGTCCTCTTGGCAGCCTTACTTCAGTATATTTTTGGACGATAGCTGTCATTTATAACTCTGCAGGTTTGTGAATTACAGTGCCCCTGAGCTCCTTTCTTCAACTCGCTTTCTTGTGAGCTGGCCGCAACACCGCAGGATGGCTTCAGGCCCTAATCTGGTTCCGGCACGGCACGCTGAGCCTTTGGTTATTTCCTCTTCCTGGTGGGAAATGAGAGTTAAATTTGCCCGTCCAGACACCTCCAGCTAGTCTCTCATTGGTTCTCGCTATTCCTGTTCATCTTCCGCAGAAATTGCAAACTGGGCCAAACAGGAGGTTAAAGGGACTGACTCTCCAAGTCGGGAGAGTGTTAGTAAAGCGTCTGGAATGTTGCACCCGAGTACCAGGGTACGAAAACTGAGACATATTTGAACACGTCTCCCGATCACATGGTTGATCATACTCTAGGTTCCACATGCATGTTTTAGCTGAAGGAAGAATACCTTAAACCTGGGTAGTTGAAACCCGTGGAATGGGTACCATGCAATATGACTTCAAAGGGTCTTCATTTGCTCACCGAACCTCTCCAATCCTATCACTGCTGCGTTTATGTCCCTGTACACATGCTTGATTCTCTTTCGGAGACATAGCAATCCATAGGTTTTAAGATACTTAAGAGTCAGGTACATTCTTAGGCGTTTAATATGCGGTGTTGAGTCCATTTCGTTGAGCAAGGAGTAGCTCTTGTCTATTCCATATTTGGCTTAAGGAACTTTATCTGTGCTCATTTCAATCTCTGGTTTTATGCAGCACCCCAACTCACCTTTACCCTTAAACAAGCATAAGTTGGTTTTCTAAATTTGAGACCCTGTTCTGTTCTGTAATTCAGTTCCTGTGTAGCCAAGTTTACATTCCGTGTATTACTGATATCTTATGATGTTTCTTTTTCTGTGTGACTTATTTCAGTTAGAATCATCGTACCTGAATCCACTCATTGTGCTGCTACGGGCCTGATGACATAGATTTCACTGCTGAGTGATACTGCATTGTACGTAAGTACCACAAGTTCTTTATCCATTTTTCACTTTCTGTGATATTGAACTTGTACGGTAAACGAGGTTCTTGTAAACAGAGGCGTCCCAAACATTGGGGTGGCTGTGTCTTTTTGATTTTAATTTCCCTAAGCTATAGGACCATAAGTGGAAGTGCCCTAGGCTCTGTTGCTTTGTTTTTTAGATGTTTCAGGAAACACCATACACTTCTCCCGAGTGTCTGTTGGCAGTTTACATCCCGCCCATCAGCATAACAAGGCTCCCAGTTCTCCATGGCCTGTCCTGCCTTTCTGGATTTTACACTTTTTTCAGATGGCCCTTTTGACCGGGGGGAAGTGAGACTTCATTGTAGTGCAGATTTCCTTTGCAAGCTTGCTTGGTTGGCCAAAAAGGGCGTATGCGTTTTTTCCTGAATATATTCAGGAAAAAACGCATACGCCCTTTTTGGCCAAGTGCATCATTGTGGACGTTCTGCCTCTTTTCCTATGCTTTCAATGCAATTCCAGTCTACCTCCTGAAATCGGTTTCCTGCAATTCTGCCCCGCTTTCAAGTCCTCTTGGCAGCCTTACTTCAGTATATTTTTGGACGATAGTTGTCATTTATAACTCTGCAGGTTTGTGAATTACAGTGCCCCTGAGCTCCTTTCTTCAACTCGTTTTCTTGTGAGCTGGCCGCAACACCGCAGGATGGCTTCAGGCCCTAAACTGGTTCCGGCACGGCACGCTGAGCCTTTGGTTATTTCCTCTTCCTGGTGGGAAATGAGAGTTAAATTTGCCCGTCCAGACACCTCCAGCTAGTCTCTCATTGGTTCTCGCTATTCCTGTTCATCTTCCGCAGAAATTGCAAACTGGGCCAAACAGGAGGTTAAAGGGACTGACTCTCCAAGTCGGGAGAGTGTTAGTAAAGCGTCTGGAATGTTGCACCCGAGTACCAGGGTACGAAAACTGAGACATATTTGAACACGTCTCCCGATCACATGGTTGATCATACTCTAGGTTCCACATGCATGTTTTAGCTGAAGGAAGAATACCTTAAACCTGGGTAGTTGAAACCCGTGGAATGGGTACCATGCAATATGACTTCAAAGGGTCTTCATTTGCTCACCGAACCTCTCCAATCCTATCACTGCTGCGTTTATGTCCCTGTACACATGCTTGATTCTCTTTCGGAGACATAGCAATCCATACGTTTTAAGATACTTAAGAGTCAGGTACATTCTTAGGCGTTTAATATGCGGTGTTGAGTCCATTTCGTTGAGCAAGGAGTAGCTCTTGTCTATTCCATATTTGGCTTAAGGAACTTTATCTGTGCTCATTTCAATCTCTGGTTTTATGCAGCACCCCAACTCACCTTTACCCTTAAACAAGCATAAGTTGGTTTTCTAAATTTGAGACCCTGTTCTGTTCTGTAATTCAGTTCCTGTGTAGCCAAGTTGACATTCCGTGTATTACTGATATCTTATGATGTTTCTTTTTCTGTGTGACTTATTTCAGTTAGAATCATCGTACCTGAATCCACTCATTGTGCTGCTACGGGCCTGATGACATAGATTTCACTGCTGAGTGATACTGCATTGTACGTAAGTACCACAAGTTCTTTATCCATTTTTCACTTTCTGTGATATTGAACTTGTACGGTAAACGAGGTTCTTGTAAACAGAGGCGTCCCAAACATTGGGGTGGCTGTGTCTTTTTGATTTTAATTTCCCTAAGCTATAGGACCATAAGTGGAAGTGCCCTAGGCTCTGTTGCTTTGTTTTTTAGATGTTTCAGGAAACACCATACACTTCTCCCGAGTGTCTGTTGGCAGTTTACATCCCGCCCATCAGCATAACAAGGCTCCCAGTTCTCCATGGCCTGTCCTGCCTTTCTGGATTTTACACTTTTTTCAGATGGCCCTTTTGACCGGGGGGAAGTGAGACTTCATTGTAGTGCAGATTTCCTTTGCAAGCTTGCTTGGTTGGCCAAAAAGGGCGTATGCGTTTTTTCCTGAATATATTCAGGAAAAAACGCATACGCCCTTTTTGGCCAAGTGCATCATTGTGGACGTTCTGCCTCTTTTCCTATGCTTTAAATGCAATTCCAGTCTACCTCCTGAAATCGGTTTCCTGCAATTCTGCCCCGCTTTCAAGTCCTCTTGGCAGCCTTACTTCAGTATATTTTTGGACGATAGTTGTCATTTATAACTCTGCAGGTTTGTGAATTACAGTGCCCCTGAGCTCCTTTCTTCAACTCGTTTTCTTGTGAGCTGGCCGCAACACCGCAGGATGGCTTCAGGCCCTAATCTGGTTCCGGCACGGCACGCTGAGCCTTTGGTTATTTCCTCTTCCTGGTGGGAAATGAGAGTTAAATTTGCCCGTCCAGACACCTCCAGCTAGTCTCTCATTGGTTCTCGCTATTCCTGTTCATCTTCCGCAGAAATTGCAAACTGGGCCAAACAGGAGGTTAAAGGGACTGACTCTCCAAGTCGGGAGAGTGTTAGTAAAGCGTCTGGAATGTTGCACCCGAGTACCAGGGTACGAAAACTGAGACATATTTGAACACGTCTCCCGATCACATGGTTGATCATACTCTAGGTTCCACATGCATGTTTTAGCTGAAGGAAGAATACCTTAAACCTGGGTAGTTGAAACCCGTGGAATGGGTACCATGCAATATGACTTCAAAGGGTCTTCATTTGCTCACCGAACCTCTCCAATCCTATCACTGCTGCGTTTATGTCCCTGTACACATGCTTGATTCTCTTTCGGAGACATAGCAATCCATAGGTTTTAAGATACTTAAGAGTCAGGTACATTCTTAGGCGTTTAATATGCGGTGTTGAGTCCATTTCGTTGAGCAAGGAGTAGCTCTTGTCTATTCCATATTTGGCTTAAGGAACTTTATCTGTGCTCATTTCAATCTCTGGTTTTATGCAGCACCCCAACTCACCTTTACCCTTAAACAAGCATAAGTTGGTTTTCTAAATTTGAGACCCTGTTCTGTTCTGTAATTCAGTTCCTGTGTAGCCAAGTTTACATTCCGTGTATTACTGATATCTTATGATGTTTCTTTTTCTGTGTGACTTATTTCAGTTAGAATCATCGTACCTGAATCCACTCATTGTGCTGCTACGGGCCTGATGGCATAGATTTCACTGCTGAGTGATACTGCATTGTACGTAAGTACCACAAGTTCTTTATCCATTTTTCACTTTCTGTGATATTGAACTTGTACGGTAAACGAGGTTCTTGTAAACAGAGGCGTCCCAAACATTGGGGTGGCTGTGTCTTTTTGATTTTAATTTCCCTAAGCTATAGGACCATAAGTGGAAGTGCCCTAGGCTCTGTTGCTTTGTTTTTTAGATGTTTCAGGAAACACCATACACTTCTCCCGAGTGTCTGTTGGCAGTTTACATCCCGCCCATCAGCATAACAAGGCTCCCAGTTCTCCATGGCCTGTCCTGCCTTTCTGGATTTTACACTTTTTTCAGATGGCCCTTTTGACCGGGGGGAAGTGAGACTTCATTGTAGTGCAGATTTCCTTTGCAAGCTTGCTTGGTTGGCCAAAAAGGGCGTATGCGTTTTTTCCTGAATATATTCAGGAAAAAACGCATACGCCCTTTTTGGCCAAGTGCATCATTGTGGACGTTCTGCCTCTTTTCCTATGCTTTCAATGCAATTCCAGTCTACCTCCTGAAATCGGTTTCCTGCAATTCTGCCCCGCTTTCAAGTCCTCTTGGCAGCCTTACTTCAGTATATTTTTGGACGATAGTTGTCATTTATAACTCTGCAGGTTTGTGAATTACAGTGCCCCTGAGCTCCTTTCTTCAACTCGTTTTCTTGTGAGCTGGCCACAACACCGCAGGATGGCTTCAGGCCCTAATCTGGTTCCGGCACGGCACGCTGAGCCTTTGGTTATTTCCTCTTCCTGGTGGGAAATGAGAGTTAAATTTGCCCGTCCAGACACCTCCAGCTAGTCTCTCATTGGTTCTCGCTATTCCTGTTCATCTTCCGCAGAAATTGCAAACTGGGCCAAACAGGAGGTTAAAGGGACTGACTCTCCAAGTCGGGAGAGTGTTAGTAAAGCGTCTGGAATGTTGCACCCGAGTACCAGGGTACGAAAACTGAGACATATTTGAACACGTCTCCCGATCACATGGTTGATCATACTCTAGGTTCCACATGCATGTTTTAGCTGAAGGAAGAATACCTTAAACCTGGGTAGTTGAAACCCGTGGAATGGGTACCATGCAATATGACTTCAAAGGGTCTTCATTTGCTCACCGAACCTCTCCAATCCTATCACTGCTGCGTTTATGTCCCTGTACACATGCTTGATTCTCTTTCGGAGACATAGCAATCCATAGGTTTTAAGATACTTAAGAGTCAGGTACATTCTTAGGCGTTTAATATGCGGTGTTGAGTCCATTTCGTTGAGCAAGGAGTAGCTCTTGTCTATTCCATATTTGGCTTAAGGAACTTTATCTGTGCTCATTTCAATCTCTGGTTTTATGCAGCACCCCAACTCACCTTTACCCTTAAACAAGCATAAGTTGGTTTTCTAAATTTGAGACCCTGTTCTGTTCTGTAATTCAGTTCCTGTGTAGCCAAGTTTACATTCCGTGTATTACTGATATCTTATGATGTTTCTTTTTCTGTGTGACTTATTTCAGTTAGAATCATCGTACCTGAATCCACTCATTGTGCTGCTACGGGCCTGATGACATAGATTTCACTGCTGAGTGATACTGCATTGTACGTAAGTACCACAAGTTCTTTATCCATTTTTCACTTTCTGTGATATTGAACTTGTACGGTAAACGAGGTTCTTGTAAACAGAGGCGTCCCAAACTTTGGGGTGGCTGTGTCTTTTTGATTTTAATTTCCCTAAGCTATAGGACCATAAGTGGAAGTGGCCTAGGCTCTGTTGCTTTGTTTTTTAGATGTTTCAGGAAACACCATACACTTCTCCCGAGTGTCTGTTGGCAGTTTACATCCCGCCCATCAGCATAACAAGGCTCCCAGTTCTCCATGGCCTGTCCTGCCTTTCTGGATTTTACACTTTTTTCAGATGGCCCTTTTGACCGGGGGGAAGTGAGACTTCATTGTAGTGCAGATTTCCTTTGCAAGCTTGCTTGTTTGGCCAAAAAGGGCGTATGCGTTTTTTCCTGAATATATTCAGGAAAAAACGCATACGCCCTTTTTGGCCAAGTGCATCATTGTGGACGTTCTGCCTCTTTTCCTATGCTTTCAATGCAATTCCAGTCTACCTCCTGAAATCGGTTTCCTGCAATTCTGCCCCGCTTTCAAGTCCTCTTGGCAGCCTTACTTCAGTATATTTTTGGACGATAGTTGTCATTTATAACTCTGCAGGTTTGTGAATTACAGTGCCCCTGAGCTCCTTTCTTCAACTCGTTTTCTTGTGAGCTGGCCGCAACACCGCAGGATGGCTTCAGGCCCTAATCTGGTTCCGGCACGGCACGCTGAGCCTTTGGTTATTTCCTCTTCCTGGTGGGAAATGAGAGTTAAATTTGCCCGTCCAGACACCTCCAGCTAGTCTCTCATTGGTTCTCGCTATTCCTGTTCATCTTCCGCAGAAATTGCAAACTGGGCCAAACAGGAGGTTAAAGGGACTGACTCTCCAAGTCGGGAGAGTGTTAGTAAAGCGTCTGGAATGTTGCACCCGAGTACCAGGGTACGAAAACTGAGACATATTTGAACACGTCTCCCGATCACATGGTTGATCATACTCTAGGTTCCACATGCATGTTTTAGCTGAAGGAAGAATACCTTAAACCTGGGTAGTTGAAACCCGTGGAATGGGTACCATGCAATATGACTTCAAAGGGTCTTCATTTGCTCACCGAACCTCTCCAATCCTATCACTGCTGCGTTTATGTCCCTGTACACATGCTTGATTCTCTTTCGGAGACATAGCAATCCATAGGTTTTAAGATACTTAAGAGTCAGGTACATTCTTAGGCGTTTAATATGCGGTGTTGAGTCCATTTCGTTGAGCAAGGAGTAGCTCTTGTCTATTCCATATTTGGCTTAAGGAACTTTATCTGTGCTCATTTCAATCTCTGGTTTTATGCAGCACCCCAACTCACCTTTACCCTTAAACAAGCATAAGTTGGTTTTCTAAATTTGAGACCCTGTTCTGTTCTGTAATTCAGTTCCTGTGTAGCCAAGTTTACATTCCGTGTATTACTGATATCTTATGATGTTTCTTTTTCTGTGTGACTTATTTCAGTTAGAATCATCGTACCTGAATCCACTCATTGTGCTGCTACGGGCCTGATGACATAGATTTCACTGCTGAGTGATACTGCATTGTACGTAAGTACCACAAGTTCTTTATCCATTTTTCACTTTCTGTGATATTGAACTTGTACGGTAAACGAGGTTCTTGTAAACAGAGGCGTCCCAAACTTTGGGGTGGCTGTGTCTTTTTGATTTTAATTTCCCTAAGCTATAGGACCATAAGTGGAAGTGGCCTAGGCTCTGTTGCTTTGTTTTTTAGATGTTTCAGGAAACACCATACACTTCTCCCGAGTGTCTGTTGGCAGTTTACATCCCGCCCATCAGCATAACAAGGCTCCCAGTTCTCCATGGCCTGTCCTGCCTTTCTGGATTTTACACTTTTTTCAGATGGCCCTTTTGACCGGGGGGAAGTGAGACTTCATTGTAGTGCAGATTTCCTTTGCAAGCTTGCTTGTTTGGCCAAAAAGGGCGTATGCGTTTTTTCCTGAATATATTCAGGAAAAAACGCATACGCCCTTTTTGGCCAAGTGCATCATTGTGGACGTTCTGCCTCTTTTCCTATGCTTTCAATGCAATTCCAGTCTACCTCCTGAAATCGGTTTCCTGCAATTCTGCCCCACTTTCAAGTCCTCTTGGCAGCCTTACTTCAGTATATTTTTGGACGATAGTTGTCATTTATAACTCTGCAGGTTTGTGAATTACAGTGCCCCTGAGCTCCTTTCTTCAACTCGTTTTCTTGTGAGCTGGCCGCAACACCGCAGGATGGCTTCAGGCCCTAATCTGGTTCCGGCACGGCACGCTGAGCCTTTGGTTATTTCCTCTTCCTGGTGGGAAATGAGAGTTAAATTTGCCCGTCCAGACACCTCCAGCTAGTCTCTCATTGGTTCTCGCTATTCCTGTTCATCTTCCGCAGAAATTGCAAACTGGGCCAAACAGGAGGTTAAAGGGACTGACTCTCCAAGTCGGGAGAGTGTTAGTAAAGCGTCTGGAATGTTGCACCCGAGTACCAGGGTACGAAAACTGAGACATATTTGAACACGTCTCCCGATCACATGGTTGATCATACTCTAGGTTCCACATGCATGTTTTAGCTGAAGGAAGAATACCTTAAACCTGGGTAGTTGAAACCCGTGGAATGGGTACCATGCAATATGACTTCAAAGGGTCTTCATTTGCTCACCGAACCTCTCCAATCCTATCACTGCTGCGTTTATGTCCCTGTACACATGCTTGATTCTCTTTCGGAGACATAGCAATCCATAGGTTTTAAGATACTTAAGAGTCAGGTACATTCTTAGGCGTTTAATATGCGGTGTTGAGTCCATTTCGTTGAGCAAGGAGTAGCTCTTGTCTATTCCATATTTGGCTTAAGGAACTTTATCTGTGCTCATTTCAATCTCTGGTTTTATGCAGCACCCCAACTCACCTTTACCCTTAAACAAGCATAAGTTGGTTTTCTAAATTTGAGACCCTGTTCTGTTCTGTAATTCAGTTCCTGTGTAGCCAAGTTTACATTCCGTGTATTACTGATATCTTATGATGTTTCTTTTTCTGTGTGACTTATTTCAGTTAGAATCATCGTACCTGAATCCACTCATTGTGCTGCTACGGGCCTGATGGCATAGATTTCACTGCTGAATGATACTGCATTGTACGTAAGTACCACAAGTTCTTTATCCATTTTTCACTTTCTGTGATATTGAACTTGTACGGTAAACGAGGTTCTTGTAAACAGAGGCGTCCCAAACATTGGGGTGGCTGTGTCTTTTTGATTTTAATTTCCCTAAGCTATAGGACCATAAGTGGAAGTGCCCTAGGCTCTGTTGCTTTGTTTTTTAGATGTTTCAGGAAACACCATACACTTCTCCCGAGTGTCTGTTGGCAGTTTACATCCCGCCCATCAGCATAACAAGGCTCCCAGTTCTCCATGGCCTGTCCTGCCTTTCTGGATTTTACACTTTTTTCAGATGGCCCTTTTGACCGGGGGGAAGTGAGACTTCATTGTAGTGCAGATTTCCTTTGCAAGCTTGCTTGTTTGGCCAAAAAGTGCGTATGCGTTCTTTCCTGAATATATTCAGGAAAAAACGCATACGCCCTTTTTGGCCAAATGCATCATTGTGGACGTTCTGCCTCTTTTCCTATGCTTTCAATGCAATTCCAGTCTACCTCCTGAAATCGGTTTCCTGCAATTCTGCCCCGCTTTCAAGTCCTCTTGGCAGCCTTACTTCAGTATATTTTTGGACGATAGCTGTCATTTATAACTCTGCAGGTTTGTGAATTACAGTGCCCCTGAGCTCCTTTCTTCAACTCGTTTTCTTGTGAGCTGGCCGCAACACCGCAGGATGGCTTCAGGCCCTAATCTGGTTCCGGCACGGCACGCTGAGCCTTTGGTTATTTCCTCTTCCTGGTGGGAAATGAGAGTTAAATTTGCCCGTCCAGACACCTCCAGCTAGTCTCTCATTGGTTCTCGCTATTCCTGTTCATCTTCCGCAGAAATTGCAAACTGGGCCAAACAGGAGGTTAAAGGGACTGACTCTCCAAGTCGGGAGAGTGTTAGTAAAGCGTCTGGAATGTTGCACCCGAGTACCAGGGTACGAAAACTGAGACATATTTGAACACGTCTCCCGATCACATGGTTGATCATACTCTAGGTTCCACATGCATGTTTTAGCTGAAGGAAGAATACCTTAAACCTGGGTAGTTGAAACCCGTGGAATGGGTACCATGCAATATGACTTCAAAGGGTCTTCATTTGCTCACCGAACCTCTCCAATCCTATCACTGCTGCGTTTATGTCCCTGTACACATGCTTGATTCTCTTTCGGAGACATAGCAATCCATAGGTTTTAAGATACTTAAGAGTCAGGTACATTCTTAGGCGTTTAATATGCGGTGTTGAGTCCATTTCGTTGAGCAAGGAGTAGCTCTTGTCTATTCCATATTTGGCTTAAGGAACTTTATCTGTGCTCATTTCAATCTCTGGTTTTATGCAGCACCCCAACTCACCTTTACCCTTAAACAAGCATAAGTTGGTTTTCTAAATTTGAGACCCTGTTCTGTTCTGTAATTCAGTTCCTGTGTAGCCAAGTTTACATTCCGTGTATTACTGATATCTTATGATGTTTCTTTTTCTGTGTGACTTATTTCAGTTAGAATCATCGTACCTGAATCCACTCATTGTGCTGCTACGGGCCTGATGACATAGATTTCACTGCTGAGTGATACTGCATTGTACGTAAGTACCACAAGTTCTTTATCCATTTTTCACTTTCTGTGATATTGAACTTGTACGGAAAACGAGGTTCTTGTAAACAGAGGCGTCCCAAACTTTGGGGTGGCTGTGTCTTTTTGATTTTAATTTCCCTAAGCTATAGGACCATAAGTGGAAGTGGCCTAGGCTCTGTTGCTTTGTTTTTTAGATGTTTCAGGAAACACCATACACTTCTCCCGAGTGTCTGTTGGCAGTTTACATCCCGCCCATCAGCATAACAAGGCTCCCAGTTCTCCATGGCCTGTCCTGCCTTTCTGGATTTTACACTTTTTTCAGATGGCCCTTTTGACCGGGGGGAAGTGAGACTTCATTGTAGTGCAGATTTCCTTTGCAAGCTTGCTTGTTTGGCCAAAAAGGGCGTATGCGTTTTTTCCTGAATATATTCAGGAAAAAACGCATACGCCCTTTTTGGCCAAGTGCATCATTGTGGACGTTCTGCCTCTTTTCCTATGCTTTCAATGCAATTCCAGTCTACCTCCTGAAATCGGTTTCCTGCAATTCTGCCCCGCTTTCAAGTCCTCTTGGCAGCCTTACTTCAGTATATTTTTGGACGATAGTTGTCATTTATAACTCTGCAGGTTTGTGAATTACAGTGCCCCTGAGCTCCTTTCTTCAACTCGTTTTCTTGTGAGCTGGCCGCAACACCGCAGGATGGCTTCAGGCCCTAATCTGGTTCCGGCACGGCACGCTGAGCCTTTGGTTATTTCCTCTTCCTGGTGGGAAATGAGAGTTAAATTTGCCCGTCCAGACACCTCCAGCTAGTCTCTCATTGGTTCTCGCTATTCCTGTTCATCTTCCGCAGAAATTGCAAACTGGGCCAAACAGGAGGTTAAAGGGACTGACTCTCCAAGTCGGGAGAGTGTTAGTAAAGCGTCTGGAATGTTGCACCCGAGTACCAGGGTACGAAAACTGAGACATATTTGAACACGTCTCCCGATCACATGGTTGATCATACTCTAGGTTCCACATGCATGTTTTAGCTGAAGGAAGAATACCTTAAACCTGGGTAGTTGAAACCCGTGGAATGGGTACCATGCAATATGACTTCAAAGGGTCTTCATTTGCTCACCGAACCTCTCCAATCCTATCACTGCTGCGTTTATGTCCCTGTACACATGCTTGATTCTCTTTCGGAGACATAGCAATCCATAGGTTTTAAGATACTTAAGAGTCAGGTACATTCTTAGGCGTTTAATATGCGGTGTTGAGTCCATTTCGTTGAGCAAGGAGTAGCTCTTGTCTATTCCATATTTGGCTTAAGGAACTTTATCTGTGCTCATTTCAATCTCTGGTTTTATGCAGCACCCCAACTCACCTTTACCCTTAAACAAGCATAAGTTGGTTTTCTAAATTTGAGACCCTGTTCTGTTCTGTAATTCAGTTCCTGTGTAGCCAAGTTTACATTCCGTGTATTACTGATATCTTATGATGTTTCTTTTTCTGTGTGACTTATTTCAGTTAGAATCATCGTACCTGAATCCACTCATTGTGCTGCTACGGGCCTGATGACATAGATTTCACTGCTGAGTGATACTGCATTGTACGTAAGTACCACAAGTTCTTTATCCATTTTTCACTTTCTGTGATATTGAACTTGTACGGTAAACGAGGTTCTTGTAAACAGAGGCGTCCCAAACATTGGGGTGGCTGTGTCTTTTTGATTTTAATTTCCCTAAGCTATAGGACCATAAGTGGAAGTGCCCTAGGCTCTGTTGCTTTGTTTTTTAGATGTTTCAGGAAACACCATACACTTCTCCCGAGTGTCTGTTGGCAGTTTACATCCCGCCCATCAGCATAACAAGGCTCCCAGTTCTCCATGGCCTGTCCTGCCTTTCTGGATTTTACACTTTTTTCAGATGGCCCTTTTGACCGGGGGGAAGTGAGACTTCATTGTAGTGCAGATTTCCTTTGCAAGCTTGCTTGGTTGGCCAAAAAGGGCGTATGCGTTTTTTCCTGAATATATTCAGGAAAAAACGCATACGCCCTTTTTGGCCAAGTGCATCATTGTGGACGTTCTGCCTCTTTTCCTATGCTTTCAATGCAATTCCAGTCTACCTCCTGAAATCGGTTTCCTGCAATTCTGCCCCGCTTTCAAGTCCTCTTGGCAGCCTTACTTCAGTATATTTTTGGACGATAGCTGTCATTTATAACTCTGCAGGTTTGTGAATTACAGTGCCCCTGAGCTCCTTTCTTCAACTCGTTTTCTTGTGAGCTGGCCGCAACACCGCAGGATGGCTTCAGGCCCTAATCTGGTTCCGGCACGGCACGCTGAGCCTTTGGTTATTTCCTCTTCCTGGTGGGAAATGAGAGTTAAATTTGCCCGTCCAGACACCTCCAGCTAGTCTCTCATTGGTTCTCGCTATTCCTGTTCATCTTCCGCAGAAATTGCAAACTGGGCCAAACAGGAGGTTAAAGGGACTGACTCTCCAAGTCGGGAGAGTGTTAGTAAAGCGTCTGGAATGTTGCACCCGAGTACCAGGGTACGAAAACTGAGACATATTTGAACACGTCTCCCGATCACATGGTTGATCATACTCTAGGTTCCACATGCATGTTTTAGCTGAAGGAAGAATACCTTAAACCTGGGTAGTTGAAACCCGTGGAATGGGTACCATGCAATATGACTTCAAAGGGTCTTCATTTGCTCACCGAACCTCTCCAATCCTATCACTGCTGCGTTTATGTCCCTGTACACATGCTTGATTCTCTTTCGGAGACATAGCAATCCATAGGTTTTAAGATACTTAAGAGTCAGGTACATTCTTAGGCGTTTAATATGCGGTGTTGAGTCCATTTCGTTGAGCAAGGAGTAGCTCTTGTCTATTCCATATTTGGCTTAAGGAACTTTATCTGTGCTCATTTCAATCTCTGGTTTTATGCAGCACCCCAACTCACCTTTACCCTTAAACAAGCATAAGTTGGTTTTCTAAATTTGAGACCCTGTTCTGTTCTGTAATTCAGTTCCTGTGTAGCCAAGTTTACATTCCGTGTATTACTGATATCTTATGATGTTTCTTTTTCTGTGTGACTTATTTCAGTTAGAATCATCGTACCTGAATCCACTCATTGTGCTGCTACGGGCCTGATGACATAGATTTCACTGCTGAGTGATACTGCATTGTACGTAAGTACCACAAGTTCTTTATCCATTTTTCACTTTCTGTGATATTGAACTTGTACGGTAAACGAGGTTCTTGTAAACAGAGGCGTCCCAAACATTGGGGTGGCTGTGTCTTTTTGATTTTAATTTCCCTAAGCTATAGGACCATAAGTGGAAGTGCCCTAGGCTCTGTTGCTTTGTTTTTTAGATGTTTCAGGAAACACCATACACTTCTCCCGAGTGTCTGTTGGCAATTTACATCCCGCCCATCAGCATAACAAGGCTCCCAGTTCTCCATGGCCTGTCCTGCCTTTCTGGATTTTACACTTTTTTCAGATGGCCCTTTTGACCGGGGGGAAGTGAGACTTCATTGTAGTGCAGATTTCCTTTGCAAGCTTGCTTGGTTGGCCAAAAAGGGCGTATGCGTTTTTTCCTGAATATATTCAGGAAAAAACGCATACGCCCTTTTTGGCCAAGTGCATCATTGTGGACGTTCTGCCTCTTTTCCTATGCTTTCAATGCAATTCCAGTCTACCTCCTGAAATCGGTTTCCTGCAATTCTGCCCCGCTTTCAAGTCCTCTTGGCAGCCTTACTTCAGTATATTTTTGGACGATAGCTGTCATTTATAACTCTGCAGGTTTGTGAATTACAGTGCCCCTGAGCTCCTTTCTTCAACTCGCTTTCTTGTGAGCTGGCCGCAACACCGCAGGATGGCTTCAGGCCCTAATCTGGTTCCGGCACGGCACGCTGAGCCTTTGGTTATTTCCTCTTCCTGGTGGGAAATGAGAGTTAAATTTGCCCGTCCAGACACCTCCAGCTAGTCTCTCATTGGTTCTCGCTATTCCTGTTCATCTTCCGCAGAAATTGCAAACTGGGCCAAACAGGAGGTTAAAGGGACTGACTCTCCAAGTCGGGAGAGTGTTAGTAAAGCGTCTGGAATGTTGCACCCGAGTACCAGGGTACGAAAACTGAGACATATTTGAACACGTCTCCCGATCACATGGTTGATCATACTCTAGGTTCCACATGCATGTTTTAGCTGAAGGAAGAATACCTTAAACCTGGGTAGTTGAAACCCGTGGAATGGGTACCATGCAATATGACTTCAAAGGGTCTTCATTTGCTCACCGAACCTCTCCAATCCTATCACTGCTGCGTTTATGTCCCTGTACACATGCTTGATTCTCTTTCGGAGACATAGCAATCCATAGGTTTTAAGATACTTAAGAGTCAGGTACATTCTTAGGCGTTTAATATGCGGTGTTGAGTCCATTTCGTTGAGCAAGGAGTAGCTCTTGTCTATTCCATATTTGGCTTAAGGAACTTTATCTGTGCTCATTTCAATCTCTGGTTTTATGCAGCACCCCAACTCACCTTTACCCTTAAACAAGCATAAGTTGGTTTTCTAAATTTGAGACCCTGTTCTGTTCTGTAATTCAGTTCCTGTGTAGCCAAGTTTACATTCCGTGTATTACTGATATCTTATGATGTTTCTTTTTCTGTGTGACTTATTTCAGTTAGAATCATCGTACCTGAATCCACTCATTGTGCTGCTACGGGCCTGATGACATAGATTTCACTGCTGAGTGATACTGCATTGTACGTAAGTACCACAAGTTCTTTATCCATTTTTCACTTTCTGTGATATTGAACTTGTACGGTAAACGAGGTTCTTGTAAACAGAGGCGTCCCAAACATTGGGGTGGCTGTGTCTTTTTGATTTTAATTTCCCTAAGCTATAGGACCATAAGTGGAAGTGCCCTAGGCTCTGTTGCTTTGTTTTTTAGATGTTTCAGGAAACACCATACACTTCTCCCGAGTGTCTGTTGGCAGTTTACATCCCGCCCATCAGCATAACAAGGCTCCCAGTTCTCCATGGCCTGTCCTGCCTTTCTGGATTTTACACTTTTTTCAGATGGCCCTTTTGACCGGGGGGAAGTGAGACTTCATTGTAGTGCAGATTTCCTTTGCAAGCTTGCTTGGTTGGCCAAAAAGGGCGTATGCGTTTTTTCCTGAATATATTCAGGAAAAAACGCATACGCCCTTTTTGGCCAAGTGCATCATTGTGGACGTTCTGCCTCTTTTCCTATGCTTTCAATGCAATTCCAGTCTACCTCCTGAAATCGGTTTCCTGCAATTCTGCCCCGCTTTCAAGTCCTCTTGGCAGCCTTACTTCAGTATATTTTTGGACGATAGCTGTCATTTATAACTCTGCAGGTTTGTGAATTACAGTGCCCCTGAGCTCCTTTCTTCAACTCGCTTTCTTGTGAGCTGGCCGCAACACCGCAGGATGGCTTCAGGCCCTAATCTGGTTCCGGCACGGCACGCTGAGCCTTTGGTTATTTCCTCTTCCTGGTGGGAAATGAGAGTTAAATTTGCCCGTCCAGACACCTCCAGCTAGTCTCTCATTGGTTCTCGCTATTCCTGTTCATCTTCCGCAGAAATTGCAAACTGGGCCAAACAGGAGGTTAAAGGGACTGACTCTCCAAGTCGGGAGAGTGTTAGTAAAGCGTCTGGAATGTTGCACCCGAGTACCAGGGTACGAAAACTGAGACATATTTGAACACGTCTCCCGATCACATGGTTGATCATACTCTAGGTTCCACATGCATGTTTTAGCTGAAGGAAGAATACCTTAAACCTGGGTAGTTGAAACCCGTGGAATGGGTACCATGCAATATGACTTCAAAGGGTCTTCATTTGCTCACCGAACCTCTCCAATCCTATCACTGCTGCGTTTATGTCCCTGTACACATGCTTGATTCTCTTTCGGAGACATAGCAATCCATAGGTTTTAAGATACTTAAGAGTCAGGTACATTCTTAGGCGTTTAATATGCGGTGTTGAGTCCATTTCGTTGAGCAAGGAGTAGCTCTTGTCTATTCCATATTTGGCTTAAGGAACTTTATCTGTGCTCATTTCAATCTCTGGTTTTATGCAGCACCCCAACTCACCTTTACCCTTAAACAAGCATAAGTTGGTTTTCTAAATTTGAGACCCTGTTCTGTTCTGTAATTCAGTTCCGGTGTAGCCAAGTTGACATTCCGTGTATTACTGATATCTTATGATGTTTCTTTTTCTGTGTGACTTATTTCAGTTAGAATCATCGTACCTGAATCCACTCATTGTGCTGCTACGGGCCTGATGACATAGATTTCACTGCTGAGTGATACTGCATTGTACGTAAGTACCACAAGTTCTTTATCCATTTTTCACTTTCTGTGATATTGAACTTGTACGGTAAACGAGGTTCTTGTAAACAGAGGCGTCCCAAACATTGGGGTGGCTGTGTCTTTTTGATTTTAATTTCCCTAAGCTATAGGACCATAAGTGGAAGTGCCCTAGGCTCTGTTGCTTTGTTTTTTAGATGTTTCAGGAAACACCATACACTTCTCCCGAGTGTCTGTTGGCAATTTACATCCCGCCCATCAGCATAACAAGGCTCCCAGTTCTCCATGGCCTGTCCTGCCTTTCTGGATTTTACACTTTTTTCAGATGGCCCTTTTGACCGGGGGGAAGTGAGACTTCATTGTAGTGCAGATTTCCTTTGCAAGCTTGCTTGGTTGGCCAAAAAGGGCGTATGCGTTTTTTCCTGAATATATTCAGGAAAAAACGCATACGCCCTTTTTGGCCAAGTGCATCATTGTGGACGTTCTGCCTCTTTTCCTATGCTTTCAATGCAATTCCAGTCTACCTCCTGAAATCGGTTTCCTGCAATTCTGCCCCGCTTTCAAGTCCTCTTGGCAGCCTTACTTCAGTATATTTTTGGACGATAGCTGTCATTTATAACTCTGCAGGTTTGTGAATTACAGTGCCCCTGAGCTCCTTTCTTCAACTCGCTTTCTTGTGAGCTGGCCGCAACACCGCAGGATGGCTTCAGGCCCTAATCTGGTTCCGGCACGGCACGCTGAGCCTTTGGTTATTTCCTCTTCCTGGTGGGAAATGAGAGTTAAATTTGCCCGTCCAGACACCTCCAGCTAGTCTCTCATTGGTTCTCGCTATTCCTGTTCATCTTCCGCAGAAATTGCAAACTGGGCCAAACAGGAGGTTAAAGGGACTGACTCTCCAAGTCGGGAGAGTGTTAGTAAAGCGTCTGGAATGTTGCACCCGAGTACCAGGGTACGAAAACTGAGACATATTTGAACACGTCTCCCGATCACATGGTTGATCATACTCTAGGTTCCACATGCATGTTTTAGCTGAAGGAAGAATACCTTAAACCTGGGTAGTTGAAACCCGTGGAATGGGTACCATGCAATATGACTTCAAAGGGTCTTCATTTGCTCACCGAACCTCTCCAATCCTATCACTGCTGCGTTTATGTCCCTGTACACATGCTTGATTCTCTTTCGGAGACATAGCAATCCATAGGTTTTAAGATACTTAAGAGTCAGGTACATTCTTAGGCGTTTAATATGCGGTGTTGAGTCCATTTCGTTGAGCAAGGAGTAGCTCTTGTCTATTCCATATTTGGCTTAAGGAACTTTATCTGTGCTCATTTCAATCTCTGGTTTTATGCAGCACCCCAACTCACCTTTACCCTTAAACAAGCATAAGTTGGTTTTCTAAATTTGAGACCCTGTTCTGTTCTGTAATTCAGTTCCTGTGTAGCCAAGTTTACATTCCGTGTATTACTGATATCTTATGATGTTTCTTTTTCTGTGTGACTTATTTCAGTTAGAATCATCGTACCTGAATCCACTCATTGTGCTGCTACGGGCCTGATGACATAGATTTCACTGCTGAGTGATACTGCATTGTACGTAAGTACCACAAGTTCTTTATCCATTTTTCACTTTCTGTGATATTGAACTTGTACGGTAAACGAGGTTCTTGTAAACAGAGGCGTCCCAAACATTGGGGTGGCTGTGTCTTTTTGATTTTAATTTCCCTAAGCTATAGGACCATAAGTGGAAGTGCCCTAGGCTCTGTTGCTTTGTTTTTTAGATGTTTCAGGAAACACCATACACTTCTCCCGAGTGTCTGTTGGCAGTTTACATCCCGCCCATCAGCATAACAAGGCTCCCAGTTCTCCATGGCCTGTCCTGCCTTTCTGGATTTTACACTTTTTTCAGATGGCCCTTTTGACCGGGGGGAAGTGAGACTTCATTGTAGTGCAGATTTCCTTTGCAAGCTTGCTTGGTTGGCCAAAAAGGGCGTATGCGTTTTTTCCTGAATATATTCAGGAAAAAACGCATACGCCCTTTTTGGCCAAGTGCATCATTGTGGACGTTCTGCCTCTTTTCCTATGCTTTCAATGCAATTCCAGTCTACCTCCTGAAATCGGTTTCCTGCAATTCTGCCCCGCTTTCAAGTCCTCTTGGCAGCCTTACTTCAGTATATTTTTGGACGATAGCTGTCATTTATAACTCTGCAGGTTTGTGAATTACAGTGCCCCTGAGCTCCTTTCTTCAACTCGCTTTCTTGTGAGCTGGCCGCAACACCGCAGGATGGCTTCAGGCCCTAATCTGGTTCCGGCACGGCACGCTGAGCCTTTGGTTATTTCCTCTTCCTGGTGGGAAATGAGAGTTAAATTTGCCCGTCCAGACACCTCCAGCTAGTCTCTCATTGGTTCTCGCTATTCCTGTTCATCTTCCGCAGAAATTGCAAACTGGGCCAAACAGGAGGTTAAAGGGACTGACTCTCCAAGTCGGGAGAGTGTTAGTAAAGCGTCTGGAATGTTGCACCCGAGTACCAGGGTACGAAAACTGAGACATATTTGAACACGTCTCCCGATCACATGGTTGATCATACTCTAGGTTCCACATGCATGTTTTAGCTGAAGGAAGAATACCTTAAACCTGGGTAGTTGAAACCCGTGGAATGGGTACCATGCAATATGACTTCAAAGGGTCTTCATTTGCTCACCGAACCTCTCCAATCCTATCACTGCTGCGTTTATGTCCCTGTACACATGCTTGATTCTCTTTCGGAGACATAGCAATCCATAGGTTTTAAGATACTTAAGAGTCAGGTACATTCTTAGGCGTTTAATATGCGGTGTTGAGTCCATTTCGTTGAGCAAGGAGTAGCTCTTGTCTATTCCATATTTGGCTTAAGGAACTTTATCTGTGCTCATTTCAATCTCTGGTTTTATGCAGCACCCCAACTCACCTTTACCCTTAAACAAGCATAAGTTGGTTTTCTAAATTTGAGACCCTGTTCTGTTCTGTAATTCAGTTCCTGTGTAGCCAAGTTTACATTCCGTGTATTACTGATATCTTATGATGTTTCTTTTTCTGTGTGACTTATTTCAGTTAGAATCATCGTACCTGAATCCACTCATTGTGCTGCTACGGGCCTGATGACATAGATTTCACTGCTGAGTGATACTGCATTGTACGTAAGTACCACAAGTTCTTTATCCATTTTTCACTTTCTGTGATATTGAACTTGTACGGTAAACGAGGTTCTTGTAAACAGAGGCGTCCCAAACATTGGGGTGGCTGTGTCTTTTTGATTTTAATTTCCCTAAGCTATAGGACCATAAGTGGAAGTGCCCTAGGCTCTGTTGCTTTGTTTTTTAGATGTTTCAGGAAACACCATACACTTCTCCCGAGTGTCTGTTGGCAGTTTACATCCCGCCCATCAGCATAACAAGGCTCCCAGTTCTCCATGGCCTGTCCTGCCTTTCTGGATTTTACACTTTTTTCAGATGGCCCTTTTGACCGGGGGGAAGTGAGACTTCATTGTAGTGCAGATTTCCTTTGCAAGCTTGCTTGGTTGGCCAAAAAGGGCGTATGCGTTTTTTCCTGAATATATTCAGGAAAAAACGCATACGCCCTTTTTGGCCAAGTGCATCATTGTGGACGTTCTGCCTCTTTTCCTATGCTTTCAATGCAATTCCAGTCTACCTCCTGAAATCGGTTTCCTGCAATTCTGCCCCGCTTTCAAGTCCTCTTGGCAGCCTTACTTCAGTATATTTTTGGACGATAGTTGTCATTTATAACTCTGCAGGTTTGTGAATTACAGTGCCCCTGAGCTCCTTTCTTCAACTCGTTTTCTTGTGAGCTGGCCGCAACACCGCAGGATGGCTTCAGGCCCTAAACTGGTTCCGGCACGGCACGCTGAGCCTTTGGTTATTTCCTCTTCCTGGTGGGAAATGAGAGTTAAATTTGCCCGTCCAGACACCTCCAGCTAGTCTCTCATTGGTTCTCGCTATTCCTGTTCATCTTCCGCAGAAATTGCAAACTGGGCCAAACAGGAGGTTAAAGGGACTGACTCTCCAAGTCGGGAGAGTGTTAGTAAAGCGTCTGGAATGTTGCACCCGAGTACCAGGGTACGAAAACTGAGACATATTTGAACACGTCTCCCGATCACATGGTTGATCATACTCTAGGTTCCACATGCATGTTTTAGCTGAAGGAAGAATACCTTAAACCTGGGTAGTTGAAACCCGTGGAATGGGTACCATGCAATATGACTTCAAAGGGTCTTCATTTGCTCACCGAACCTCTCCAATCCTATCACTGCTGCGTTTATGTCCCTGTACACATGCTTGATTCTCTTTCGGAGACATAGCAATCCATAGGTTTTAAGATACTTAAGAGTCAGGTACATTCTTAGGCGTTTAATATGCGGTGTTGAGTCCATTTCGTTGAGCAAGGAGTAGCTCTTGTCTATTCCATATTTGGCTTAAGGAACTTTATCTGTGCTCATTTCAATCTCTGGTTTTATGCAGCACCCCAACTCACCTTTACCCTTAAACAAGCATAAGTTGGTTTTCTAAATTTGAGACCCTGTTCTGTTCTGTAATTCAGTTCCTGTGTAGCCAAGTTTACATTCCGTGTATTACTGATATCTTATGATGTTTCTTTTTCTGTGTGACTTATTTCAGTTAGAATCATCGTACCTGAATCCACTCATTGTGCTGCTACGGGCCTGATGACATAGATTTCACTGCTGAGTGATACTGCATTGTACGTAAGTACCACAAGTTCTTTATCCATTTTTCACTTTCTGTGATATTGAACTTGTACGGTAAACGAGGTTCTTGTAAACAGAGGCGTCCCAAACATTGGGGTGGCTGTGTCTTTTTGATTTTAATTTCCCTAAGCTATAGGACCATAAGTGGAAGTGCCCTAGGCTCTGTTGCTTTGTTTTTTAGATGTTTCAGGAAACACCATACACTTCTCCCGAGTGTCTGTTGGCAGTTTACATCCCGCCCATCAGCATAACAAGGCTCCCAGTTCTCCATGGCCTGTCCTGCCTTTCTGGATTTTACACTTTTTTCAGATGGCCCTTTTGACCGGGGGGAAGTGAGACTTCATTGTAGTGCAGATTTCCTTTGCAAGCTTGCTTGTTTGGCCAAAAAGGGCGTATGCGTTTTTTGCTGAATATATTCAGGAAAAAACGCATACGCCCTTTTTGGCCAAGTGCATCATTGTGGACGTTCTGCCTCTTTTCCTATGCTTTCAATGCAATTCCAGTCTACCTCCTGAAATCGGTTTCCTGCAATTCTGCCCCGCTTTCAAGTCCTCTTGGCAGCCTTACTTCAGTATATTTTTGGACGATAGTTGTCATTTATAACTCTGCAGGTTTGTGAATTACAGTGCCCCTGAGCTCCTTTCTTCAACTCGTTTTCTTGTGAGCTGGCCGCAACACCGCAGGATGGCTTCAGGCCCTAATCTGGTTCCGGCACGGCACGCTGAGCCTTTGGTTATTTCCTCTTCCTGGTGGGAAATGAGAGTTAAATTTGCCCGTCCAGACACCTCCAGCTAGTCTCTCATTGGTTCTCGCTATTCCTGTTCATCTTCCGCAGAAATTGCAAACTGGGCCAAACAGGAGGTTAAAGGGACTGACTCTCCAAGTCGGGAGAGTGTTAGTAAAGCGTCTGGAATGTTGCACCCGAGTACCAGGGTACGAAAACTGAGACATATTTGAACACGTCTCCCGATCACATGGTTGATTATACTCTAGGTTCCACATGCATGTTTTAGCTGAAGGAAGAATACCTTAAACCTGGGTAGTTGAAACCCGTGGAATGGGTACCATGCAATATGACTTCAAAGGGTCTTCATTTGCTCACCGAACCTCTCCAATCCTATCACTGCTGCGTTTATGTCCCTGTACACATGCTTGATTCTCTTTCGGAGACATAGCAATCCATAGGTTTTAAGATACTTAAGAGTCAGGTACATTCTTAGGCGTTTAATATGCGGTGTTGAGTCCATTTCGTTGAGCAAGGAGTAGCTCTTGTCTATTCCATATTTGGCTTAAGGAACTTTATCTGTGCTCATTTCAATCTCTGGTTTTATGCAGCACCCCAACTCACCTTTACCCTTAAACAAGCATAAGTTGGTTTTCTAAATTTGAGACCCTGTTCTGTTCTGTAATTCAGTTCCTGTGTAGCCAAGTTTACATTCCGTGTATTACTGATATCTTATGATGTTTCTTTTTCTGTGTGACTTATTTCAGTTAGAATCATCGTACCTGAATCCACTCATTGTGCTGCTACGGGCCTGATGACATAGATTTCACTGCTGAGCGATACTGCATTGTACGTAAGTACCACAAGTTCTTTATCCATTTTTCACTTTCTGTGATATTGAACTTGTACGGTAAACGAGGTTCTTGTAAACAGAGGCGTCCCAAACATTGGGGTGGCTGTGTCTTTTTGATTTTAATTTCCCTAAGCTATAGGACCATAAGTGGAAGTGCCCTAGGCTCTGTTGCTTTGTTTTTTAGATGTTTCAGGAAACACCATACACTTCTCCCCAGTGTCTGTTGGCAATTTACATCCCGCCCATCAGCATAACAAGGCTCCCAGTTCTCCATGGCCTGTCCTGCCTTTCTGGATTTTACACTTTTTTCAGATGGCCCTTTTGACCGGGGGGAAGTGAGACTTCATTGTAGTGCAGATTTCCTTTGCAAGCTTGCTTGGTTGGCCAAAAAGGGCGTATGCGTTTTTTCCTGAATATATTCAGGAAAAAACGCATACGCCCTTTTTGGCCAAGTGCATCATTGTGGACGTTCTGCCTCTTTTCCTATGCTTTCAATGCAATTCCAGTCTACCTCCTGAAATCGGTTTCCTGCAATTCTGCCCCGCTTTCAAGTCCTCTTGGCAGCCTTACTTCAGTATATTTTTGGACGATAGTTGTCATTTATAACTCTGCAGGTTTGTGAATTACAGTGCCCCTGAGCTCCTTTCTTCAACTCGTTTTCTTGTGAGCTGGCCGCAACACCGCAGGATGGCTTCAGGCCCTAATCTGGTTCCGGCACGGCACGCTGAGCCTTTGGTTATTTCCTCTTCCTGGTGGGAAATGAGAGTTAAATTTGCCCGTCCAGACACCTCCTGCTAGTCTCTCATTGGTTCTCGCTATTCCTGTTCATCTTCCGCAGAAATTGCAAACTGGGCCAAACAGGAGGTTAAAGGGACTGACTCTCCAAGTCAGGAGAGTGTTAGTAAAGCGTCTGGAATGTTGCACCCGAGTACCAGGGTACGAAAACTGAGACATATTTGAACACGTCTCCCGATCACATGGTTGATCATACTCTAGGTTCCACATGCATGTTTTAGCTGAAGGAAGAATACCTTAAACCTGGGTAGTTGAAACCCGTGGAATGGGTACCATGCAATATGACTTCAAAGGGTCTTCATTTGCTCACCGAACCTCTCCAATCCTATCACTGCTGCGTTTATGTCCCTGTACACATGCTTGATTCTCTTTCGGAGACATAGCAATCCATAGGTTTTAAGATACTTAAGAGTCAGGTACATTCTTAGGCGTTTAATATGCGGTGTTGAGTCCATTTCGTTGAGCAAGGAGTAGCTCTTGTCTATTCCATATTTGGCTTAAGGAACTTTATCTGTGCTCATTTCAATCTCTGGTTTTATGCAGCACCCCAACTCACCTTTACCCTTAAACAAGCATAAGTTGGTTTTCTAAATTTGAGACCCTGTTCTGTTCTGTAATTCAGTTCCTGTGTAGCCAAGTTTACATTCCGTGTATTACTGATATCTTATGATGTTTCTTTTTCTGTGTGACTTATTTCAGTTAGAATCATCGTACCTGAATCCACTCATTGTGCTGCTACGGGCCTGATGACATAGATTTCACTGCTGAGTGATACTGCATTGTACGTAAGTACCACAAGTTCTTTATCCATTTTTCACTTTCTGTGATATTGAACTTGTACGGTAAACGAGGTTCTTGTAAACAGAGGCGTCCCAAACATTGGGGTGGCTGTGTCTTTTTGATTTTAATTTCCCTAAGCTATAGGACCATAAGTGGAAGTGCCCTAGGCTCTGTTGCTTTGTTTTTTAGATGTTTCAGGAAACACCATACACTTCTCCCGAGTGTCTGTTGGCAGTTTACATCCCGCCCATCAGCATAACAAGGCTCCCAGTTCTCCATGGCCTGTCCTGCCTTTCTGGATTTTACACTTTTTTCAGATGGCCCTTTTGACCGGGGGGAAGTGAGACTTCATTGTAGTGCAGATTTCCTTTGCAAGCTTGCTTGGTTGGCCAAAAAGGGCATATGCGTTTTTTCCTGAATATATTCAGGAAAAAACGCATACGCCCTTTTTGGCCAAGTGCATCATTGTGGACGTTCTGCCTCTTTTCCTATGCTTTCAATGCAATTCCAGTCTACCTCCTGAAATCGGTTTCCTGCAATTCTGCCCCGCTTTCAAGTCCTCTTGGCAGCCTTACTTCAGTATATTTTTGGACGATAGCTGTCATTTATAACTCTGCAGGTTTGTGAATTACAGTGCCCCTGAGCTCCTTTCTTCAACTCGTTTTCTTGTGAGCTGGCCGCAACACCGCAGGATGGCTTCAGGCCCTAATCTGGTTCCGGCACGGCACGCTGAGCCTTTGGTTATTTCCTCTTCCTGGTGGGAAATGAGAGTTAAATTTGCCCGTCCAGACACCTCCAGCTAGTCTCTCATTGGTTCTCGCTATTCCTGTTCATCTTCCGCAGAAATTGCAAACTGGGCCAAACAGGAGGTTAAAGGGACTGACTCTCCAAGTCGGGAGAGTGTTAGTAAAGCGTCTGGAATGTTGCACCCGAGTACCAGGGTACGAAAACTGAGACATATTTGAACACGTCTCCCGATCACATGGTTGATCATACTCTAGGTTCCACATGCATGTTTTAGCTGAAGGAAGAATACCTTAAACCTGGGTAGTTGAAACCCGTGGAATGGGTACCATGCAATATGACTTCAAAGGGTCTTCATTTGCTCACCGAACCTCTCCAATCCTATCACTGCTGCGTTTATGTCCCTGTACACATGCTTGATTCTCTTTCGGAGACATAGCAATCCATAGGTTTTAAGATACTTAAGAGTCAGGTACATTCTTAGGCGTTTAATATGCGGTGTTGAGTCCATTTCGTTGAGCAAGGAGTAGCTCTTGTCTATTCCATATTTGGCTTAAGGAACTTTATCTGTGCTCATTTCAATCTCTGGTTTTATGCAGCACCCCAACTCACCTTTACCCTTAAACAAGCATAAGTTGGTTTTCTAAATTTGAGACCCTGTTCTGTTCTGTAATTCAGTTCCTGTGTAGCCAAGTTTACATTCCGTGTATTACTGATATCTTATGATGTTTCTTTTTCTGTGTGACTTATTTCAGTTAGAATCATCGTACCTGAATCCACTCATTGTGCTGCTACGGGCCTGATGACATAGATTTCACTGCTGAGTGATACTGCATTGTACGTAAGTACCACAAGTTCTTTATCCATTTTTCACTTTCTGTGATATTGAACTTGTACGGTAAACGAGGTTCTTGTAAACAGAGGCGTCCCAAACATTGGGGTGGCTGTGTCTTTTTGATTTTAATTTCCCTAAGCTATAGGACCATAAGTGGAAGTGCCCTAGGCTCTGTTGCTTTGTTTTTTAGATGTTTCAGGAAACACCATACACTTCTCCCGAGTGTCTGTTGGCAGTTTACATCCCGCCCATCAGCATAACAAGGCTCCCAGTTCTCCATGGCCTGTCCTGCCTTTCTGGATTTTACACTTTTTTCAGATGGCCCTTTTGACCGGGGGGAAGTGAGACTTCATTGTAGTGCAGATTTCCTTTGCAAGCTTGCTTGGTTGGCCAAAAAGGGCGTATGCGTTTTTTCCTGAATATATTCAGGAAAAAACGCATACGCCCTTTTTGGCCAAGTGCATCATTGTGGACGTTCTGCCTCTTTTCCTATGCTTTCAATGCAATTCCAGTCTACCTCCTGAAATCGGTTTCCTGCAATTCTGCCCCGCTTTCAAGTCCTCTTGGCAGCCTTACTTCAGTATATTTTTGGACGATAGCTGTCATTTATAACTCTGCAGGTTTGTGAATTACAGTGCCCCTGAGCTCCTTTCTTCAACTCGCTTTCTTGTGAGCTGGCCGCAACACCGCAGGATGGCTTCAGGCCCTAATCTGGTTCCGGCACGGCACGCTGAGCCTTTGGTTATTTCCTCTTCCTGGTGGGAAATGAGAGTTAAATTTGCCCGTCCAGACACCTCCAGCTAGTCTCTCATTGGTTCTCGCTATTCCTGTTCATCTTCCGCAGAAATTGCAAACTGGGCCAAACAGGAGGTTAAAGGGACTGACTCTCCAAGTCGGGAGAGTGTTAGTAAAGCGTCTGGAATGTTGCACCCGAGTACCAGGGTACGAAAACTGAGACATATTTGAACACGTCTCCCGATCACATGGTTGATCATACTCTAGGTTCCACATGCATGTTTTAGCTGAAGGAAGAATACCTTAAACCTGGGTAGTTGAAACCCGTGGAATGGGTACCATGCAATATGACTTCAAAGGGTCTTCATTTGCTCACCGAACCTCTCCAATCCTATCACTGCTGCGTTTATGTCCCTGTACACATGCTTGATTCTCTTTCGGAGACATAGCAATCCATAGGTTTTAAGATACTTAAGAGTCAGGTACATTCTTAGGCGTTTAATATGCGGTGTTGAGTCCATTTCGTTGAGCAAGGAGTAGCTCTTGTCTATTCCATATTTGGCTTAAGGAACTTTATCTGTGCTCATTTCAATCTCTGGTTTTATGCAGCACCCCAACTCACCTTTACCCTTAAACAAGCATAAGTTGGTTTTCTAAATTTGAGACCCTGTTCTGTTCTGTAATTCAGTTCCTGTGTAGCCAAGTTTACATTCCGTGTATTACTGATATCTTATGATGTTTCTTTTTCTGTGTGACTTATTTCAGTTAGAATCATCGTACCTGAATCCACTCATTGTGCTGCTACGGGCCTGATGACATAGATTTCACTGCTGAGTGATACTGCATTGTACGTAAGTACCACAAGTTCTTTATCCATTTTTCACTTTCTGTGATATTGAACTTGTACGGTAAACGAGGTTCTTGTAAACAGAGGCGTCCCAAACATTGGGGTGGCTGTGTCTTTTTGATTTTAATTTCCCTAAGCTATAGGACCATAAGTGGAAGTGCCCTAGGCTCTGTTGCTTTGTTTTTTAGATGTTTCAGGAAACACCATACACTTCTCCCGAGTGTCTGTTGGCAGTTTACATCCCGCCCATCAGCATAACAAGGCTCCCAGTTCTCCATGGCCTGTCCTGCCTTTCTGGATTTTACACTTTTTTCAGATGGCCCTTTTGACCGGGGGGAAGTGAGACTTCATTGTAGTGCAGATTTCCTTTGCAAGCTTGCTTGGTTGGCCAAAAAGGGCATATGCGTTTTTTCCTGAATATATTCAGGAAAAAACGCATACGCCCTTTTTGGCCAAGTGCATCATTGTGGACGTTCTGCCTCTTTTCCTATGCTTTCAATGCAATTCCAGTCTACCTCCTGAAATCGGTTTCCTGCAATTCTGCCCCGCTTTCAAGTCCTCTTGGCAGCCTTACTTCAGTATATTTTTGGACGATAGCTGTCATTTATAACTCTGCAGGTTTGTGAATTACAGTGCCCCTGAGCTCCTTTCTTCAACTCGTTTTCTTGTGAGCTGGCCGCAACACCGCAGGATGGCTTCAGGCCCTAATCTGGTTCCGGCACGGCACGCTGAGCCTTTGGTTATTTCCTCTTCCTGGTGGGAAATGAGAGTTAAATTTGCCCGTCCAGACACCTCCAGCTAGTCTCTCATTGGTTCTCGCTATTCCTGTTCATCTTCCGCAGAAATTGCAAACTGGGCCAAACAGGAGGTTAAAGGGACTGACTCTCCAAGTCGGGAGAGTGTTAGTAAAGCGTCTGGAATGTTGCACCCGAGTACCAGGGTACGAAAACTGAGACATATTTGAACACGTCTCCCGATCACATGGTTGATCATACTCTAGGTTCCACATGCATGTTTTAGCTGAAGGAAGAATACCTTAAACCTGGGTAGTTGAAACCCGTGGAATGGGTACCATGCAATATGACTTCAAAGGGTCTTCATTTGCTCACCGAACCTCTCCAATCCTATCACTGCTGCGTTTATGTCCCTGTACACATGCTTGATTCTCTTTCGGAGACATAGCAATCCATAGGTTTTAAGATACTTAAGAGTCAGGTACATTCTTAGGCGTTTAATATGCGGTGTTGAGTCCATTTCGTTGAGCAAGGAGTAGCTCTTGTCTATTCCATATTTGGCTTAAGGAACTTTATCTGTGCTCATTTCAATCTCTGGTTTTATGCAGCACCCCAACTCACCTTTACCCTTAAACAAGCATAAGTTGGTTTTCTAAATTTGAGACCCTGTTCTGTTCTGTAATTCAGTTCCTGTGTAGCCAAGTTTACATTCCGTGTATTACTGATATCTTATGATGTTTCTTTTTCTGTGTGACTTATTTCAGTTAGAATCATCGTACCTGAATCCACTCATTGTGCTGCTACGGGCCTGATGACATAGATTTCACTGCTGAGTGATACTGCATTGTACGTAAGTACCACAAGTTCTTTATCCATTTTTCACTTTCTGTGATATTGAACTTGTACGGTAAACGAGGTTCTTGTAAACAGAGGCGTCCCAAACATTGGGGTGGCTGTGTCTTTTTGATTTTAATTTCCCTAAGCTATAGGACCATAAGTGGAAGTGCCCTAGGCTCTGTTGCTTTGTTTTTTAGATGTTTCAGGAAACACCATACACTTCTCCTGAGTGTCTGTTGGCAGTTTACATCCCGCCCATCAGCATAACAAGGCTCCCAGTTCTCCATGGCCTGTCCTGCCTTTCTGGATTTTACACTTTTTTCAGATGGCCCTTTTGACCGGGGGGAAGTGAGACTTCATTGTAGTGCAGATTTCCTTTGCAAGCTTGCTTGGTTGGCCAAAAAGGGCGTATGCGTTTTTTCCTGAATATATTCAGGAAAAAACGCATACGCCCTTTTTGGCCAAGTGCATCATTGTGGACGTTCTGCCTCTTTTCCTATGCTTTCAATGCAATTCCAGTCTACCTCCTGAAATCGGTTTCCTGCAATTCTGCCCCGCTTTCAAGTCCTCTTGGCAGCCTTACTTCAGTATATTTTTGGACGATAGCTGTCATTTATAACTCTGCAGGTTTGTGAATTACAGTGCCCCTGAGCTCCTTTCTTCAACTCGCTTTCTTGTGAGCTGGCCGCAACACCGCAGGATGGCTTCAGGCCCTAATCTGGTTCCGGCACGGCACGCTGAGCCTTTGGTTATTTCCTCTTCCTGGTGGGAAATGAGAGTTAAATTTGCCCGTCCAGACACCTCCAGCTAGTCTCTCATTGGTTCTCGCTATTCCTGTTCATCTTCCGCAGAAATTGCAAACTGGGCCAAACAGGAGGTTAAAGGGACTGACTCTCCAAGTCGGGAGAGTGTTAGTAAAGCGTCTGGAATGTTGCACCCGAGTACCAGGGTACGAAAACTGAGACATATTTGAACACGTCTCCCGATCACATGGTTGATCATACTCTAGGTTCCACATGCATGTTTTAGCTGAAGGAAGAATACCTTAAACCTCGGTAGTTGAAACCCGTGGAATGGGTACCATGCAATATGACTTCAAAGGGTCTTCATTTGCTCACCGAACCTCTCCAATCCTATCACTGCTGCGTTTATGTCCCTGTACACATGCTTGATTCTCTTTCGGAGACATAGCAATCCATAGGTTTTAAGATACTTAAGAGTCAGGTACATTCTTAGGCGTTTAATATGCGGTGTTGAGTCCATTTCGTTGAGCAAGGAGTAGCTCTTGTCTATTCCATATTTGGCTTAAGGAACTTTATCTGTGCTCATTTCAATCTCTGGTTTTATGCAGCACCCCAACTCACCTTTACCCTTAAACAAGCATAAGTTGGTTTTCTAAATTTGAGACCCTGTTCTGTTCTGTAATTCAGTTCCTGTGTAGCCAAGTTTACATTCCGTGTATTACTGATATCTTATGATGTTTCTTTTTCTGTGTGACTTATTTCAGTTAGAATCATCGTACCTGAATCCACTCATTGTGCTGCTACGGGCCTGATGACATAGATTTCACTGCTGAGTGATACTGCATTGTACGTAAGTACCACAAGTTCTTTATCCATTTTTCACTTTCTGTGATATTGAACTTGTACGGTAAACGAGGTTCTTGTAAACAGAGGCGTCCCAAACATTGGGGTGGCTGTGTCTTTTTGATTTTAATTTCCCTAAGCTATAGGACCATAAGTGGAAGTGCCCTAGGCTCTGTTGCTTTGTTTTTTAGATGTTTCAGGAAACACCATACACTTCTCCCGAGTGTCTGTTGGCAGTTTACATCCCGCCCATCAGCATAACAAGGCTCCCAGTTCTCCATGGCCTGTCCTGCCTTTCTGGATTTTACACTTTTTTCAGATGGCCCTTTTGACCGGGGGGAAGTGAGACTTCATTGTAGTGCAGATTTCCTTTGCAAGCTTGCTTGGTTGGCCAAAAAGGGCGTATGCGTTTTTTCCTGAATATATTCAGGAAAAAACGCATACGCCCTTTTTGGCCAAGTGCATCATTGTGGACGTTCTGCCTCTTTTCCTATGCTTTCAATGCAATTCCAGTCTACCTCCTGAAATCGGTTTCCTGCAATTCTGCCCCGCTTTCAAGTCCTCTTGGCAGCCTTACTTCAGTATATTTTTGGACGATAGCTGTCATTTATAACTCTGCAGGTTTGTGAATTACAGTGCCCCTGAGCTCCTTTCTTCAACTCGTTTTCTTGTGAGCTGGCCGCAACACCGCAGGATGGCTTCAGGCCCTAATCTGGTTCCGGCACGGCACGCTGAGCCTTTGGTTATTTCCTCTTCCTGGTGGGAAATGAGAGTTAAATTTGCCCGTCCAGACACCTCCAGCTAGTCTCTCATTGGTTCTCGCTATTCCTGTTCATCTTCCGCAGAAATTGCAAACTGGGCCAAACAGGAGGTTAAAGGGACTGACTCTCCAAGTCGGGAGAGTGTTAGTAAAGCGTCTGGAATGTTGCACCCGAGTACCAGGGTACGAAAACTGAGACATATTTGAACACGTCTCCCGATCACATGGTTGATCATACTCTAGGTTCCACATGCATGTTTTAGCTGAAGGAAGAATACCTTAAACCTGGGTAGTTGAAACCCGTGGAATGGGTACCATGCAATATGACTTCAAAGGGTCTTCATTTGCTCACCGAACCTCTCCAATCCTATCACTGCTGCGTTTATGTCCCTGTACACATGCTTGATTCTCTTTCGGAGACATAGCAATCCATAGGTTTTAAGATACTTAAGAGTCAGGTACATTCTTAGGCGTTTAATATGCGGTGTTGAGTCCATTTCGTTGAGCAAGGAGTAGCTCTTGTCTATTCCATATTTGGCTTAAGGAACTTTATCTGTGCTCATTTCAATCTCTGGTTTTATGCAGCACCCCAACTCACCTTTACCCTTAAACAAGCATAAGTTGGTTTTCTAAATTTGAGACCCTGTTCTGTTCTGTAATTCAGTTCCTGTGTAGCCAAGTTTACATTCCGTGTATTACTGATATCTTATGATGTTTCTTTTTCTGTGTGACTTATTTCAGTTAGAATCATCGTACCTGAATCCACTCATTGTGCTGCTACGGGCCTGATGACATAGATTTCACTGCTGAGTGATACTGCATTGTACGTAAGTACCACAAGTTCTTTATCCATTTTTCACTTTCTGTGATATTGAACTTGTACGGTAAACGAGGTTCTTGTAAACAGAGGCGTCCCAAACATTGGGGTGGCTGTGTCTTTTTGATTTTAATTTCCCTAAGCTATAGGACCATAAGTGGAAGTGCCCTAGGCTCTGTTGCTTTGTTTTTTAGATGTTTCAGGAAACACCATACACTTCTCCCGAGTGTCTGTTGGCAGTTTACATCCCGCCCATCAGCATAACAAGGCTCCCAGTTCTCCATGGCCTGTCCTGCCTTTCTGGATTTTACACTTTTTTCAGATGGCCCTTTTGACCGGGGGGAAGTGAGACTTCATTGTAGTGCAGATTTCCTTTGCAAGCTTGCTTGTTTGGCCAAAAAGGGCGTATGCGTTTTTTGCTGAATATATTCAGGAAAAAACGCATACGCCCTTTTTGGCCAAGTGCATCATTGTGGACGTTCTGCCTCTTTTCCTATGCTTTCAATGCAATTCCAGTCTACCTCCTGAAATCGGTTTCCTGCAATTCTGCCCCGCTTTCAAGTCCTCTTGGCAGCCTTACTTCAGTATATTTTTGGACGATAGCTGTCATTTATAACTCTGCAGGTTTGTGAATTACAGTGCCCCTGAGCTCCTTTCTTCAACTCGCTTTCTTGTGAGCTGGCCGCAACACCGCAGGATGGCTTCAGGCCCTAATCTGGTTCCGGCACGGCACGCTGAGCCTTTGGTTATTTCCTCTTCCTGGTGGGAAATGAGAGTTAAATTTGCCCGTCCAGACACCTCCAGCTAGTCTCTCATTGGTTCTCGCTATTCCTGTTCATCTTCCGCAGAAATTGCAAACTGGGCCAAACAGGAGGTTAAAGGGACTGACTCTCCAAGTCGGGAGAGTGTTAGTAAAGCGTCTGGAATGTTGCACCCGAGTACCAGGGTACGAAAACTGAGACATATTTGAACACGTCTCCCGATCACATGGTTGATCATACTCTAGGTTCCACATGCATGTTTTAGCTGAAGGAAGAATACCTTAAACCTGGGTAGTTGAAACCCGTGGAATGGGTACCATGCAATATGACTTCAAAGGGTCTTCATTTGCTCACCGAACCTCTCCAATCCTATCACTGCTGCGTTTATGTCCCTGTACACATGCTTGATTCTCTTTCGGAGACATAGCAATCCATAGGTTTTAAGATACTTAAGAGTCAGGTACATTCTTAGGCGTTTAATATGCGGTGTTGAGTCCATTTCGTTGAGCAAGGAGTAGCTCTTGTCTATTCCATATTTGGCTTAAGGAACTTTATCTGTGCTCATTTCAATCTCTGGTTTTATGCAGCACCCCAACTCACCTTTACCCTTAAACAAGCATAAGTTGGTTTTCTAAATTTGAGACCCTGTTCTGTTCTGTAATTCAGTTCCTGTGTAGCCAAGTTTACATTCCGTGTATTACTGATATCTTATGATGTTTCTTTTTCTGTGTGACTTATTTCAGTTAGAATCATCGTACCTGAATCCACTCATTGTGCTGCTACGGGCCTGATGACATAGATTTCACTGCTGAGTGATACTGCATTGTACGTAAGTACCACAAGTTCTTTATCCATTTTTCACTTTCTGTGATATTGAACTTGTACGGTAAACGAGGTTCTTGTAAACAGAGGCGTCCCAAACATTGGGGTGGCTGTGTCTTTTTGATTTTAATTTCCCTAAGCTATAGGACCATAAGTGGAAGTGCCCTAGGCTCTGTTGCTTTGTTTTTTAGATGTTTCAGGAAACACCATACACTTCTCCTGAGTGTCTGTTGGCAGTTTACATCCCGCCCATCAGCATAACAAGGCTCCCAGTTCTCCATGGCCTGTCCTGCCTTTCTGGATTTTACACTTTTTTCAGATGGCCCTTTTGACCGGGGGGAAGTGAGACTTCATTGTAGTGCAGATTTCCTTTGCAAGCTTGCTTGGTTGGCCAAAAAGGGCGTATGCGTTTTTTCCTGAATATATTCAGGAAAAAACGCATACGCCCTTTTTGGCCAAGTGCATCATTGTGGACGTTCTGCCTCTTTTCCTATGCTTTCAATGCAATTCCAGTCTACCTCCTGAAATCGGTTTCCTGCAATTCTGCCCCGCTTTCAAGTCCTCTTGGCAGCCTTACTTCAGTATATTTTTGGACGATAGCTGTCATTTATAACTCTGCAGGTTTGTGAATTACAGTGCCCCTGAGCTCCTTTCTTCAACTCGCTTTCTTGTGAGCTGGCCGCAACACCGCAGGATGGCTTCAGGCCCTAATCTGGTTCCGGCACGGCACGCTGAGCCTTTGGTTATTTCCTCTTCCTGGTGGGAAATGAGAGTTAAATTTGCCCGTCCAGACACCTCCAGCTAGTCTCTCATTGGTTCTCGCTATTCCTGTTCATCTTCCGCAGAAATTGCAAACTGGGCCAAACAGGAGGTTAAAGGGACTGACTCTCCAAGTCGGGAGAGTGTTAGTAAAGCGTCTGGAATGTTGCACCCGAGTACCAGGGTACGAAAACTGAGACATATTTGAACACGTCTCCCGATCACATGGTTGATCATACTCTAGGTTCCACATGCATGTTTTAGCTGAAGGAAGAATACCTTAAACCTCGGTAGTTGAAACCCGTGGAATGGGTACCATGCAATATGACTTCAAAGGGTCTTCATTTGCTCACCGAACCTCTCCAATCCTATCACTGCTGCGTTTATGTCCCTGTACACATGCTTGATTCTCTTTCGGAGACATAGCAATCCATAGGTTTTAAGATACTTAAGAGTCAGGTACATTCTTAGGCGTTTAATATGGGGTGTTGAGTCCATTTCGTTGAGCAAGGAGTAGCTCTTGTCTATTCCATATTTGGCTTAAGGAACTTTATCTGTGCTCATTTCAATCTCTGGTTTTATGCAGCACCCCAACTCACCTTTACCCTTAAACAAGCATAAGTTGGTTTTCTAAATTTGAGACCCTGTTCTGTTCTGTAATTCAGTTCCTGTGTAGCCAAGTTTACATTCCGTGTATTACTGATATCTTATGATGTTTCTTTTTCTGTGTGACTTATTTCAGTTAGAATCATCGTACCTGAATCCACTCATTGTGCTGCTACGGGCCTGATGACATAGATTTCACTGCTGAGTGATACTGCATTGTACGTAAGTACCACAAGTTCTTTATCCATTTTTCACTTTCTGTGATATTGAACTTGTACGGTAAACGAGGTTCTTGTAAACAGAGGCGTCCCAAACATTGGGGTGGCTGTGTCTTTTTGATTTTAATTTCCCTAAGCTATAGGACCATAAGTGGAAGTGCCCTAGGCTCTGTTGCTTTGTTTTTTAGATGTTTCAGGAAACACC